>NC_087205.1:106298115-106459845 GCF_015104395.2 Macrobrachium nipponense | reverse complement strand
ATGACTACCTTATGGAGGAGTAATGACAGTTTATATTTGACAACGTCTCCAAAGGTTGTGTGAGAGAGAGAGAGAGAGAGAGAGACCTTACCTTACCTTACAGACCTTACATCTTGTTCGGGTTGCCCCAGGTCCCTCAGTGTGAGGCACCTCTAATGTCTACCAGAGAGTTGCTAGTACATCTTCCGGTATATTTTGCATCTTCCAATCTTGGATGGTCTGGGATGCAGTTTAGATATTTGTCAAGCTTATTCTTAAACACATCTACGCTCACTCCTGATATATTCCTCAGATGAGCTGGCAACGCATTGAATAGACGCTGCATTATCGATGCTGGTGCGTAGTGGATTAATGTCCTGTGTGCTTCCCTTCTTATTTTTCCTGGATATAGTTTTGGGCACTATTAATCTACCTCTGCTTTGCTCTTTCTGATATTTTTAGTTCCATGATATTTTCTGCTATTCCTTCTATCTGTTTCCATGCCTGAATTATCATGTAGCGTTTCTCTTCTCCTTTCTAGACTATATAATTTTAAGGATTGTAGTCTTTCCCAGTAGTCAAGGTCCTTAACTTCTTCTATTCTAGCTGTAAAGGACCTTTGTATACTCTCTATTTGTGCATATCCTTTTGATAGTGTGGGTACCATATCAAATTGCAATATTCAAGTGGACTTCGAACATATGTTTTATAAAGCATAATCATGTGTTCAGCTTTTCTTGTTTTGAAGTGCCGTAACAACATTCCCATTTTTGCTTTACATTTTGCCAACAGAGTTGCTATTTGATCATTGCATAACATGTTCCTATTCATCATCACACCAAGGTCTTTAACTGCTTCCTTATTTGTGATGGTCTCATTATTAGGTCCCTTATATGCATATAGCTTTCTTTATCTGTCTCCATAATTATTGTTTATTCAAATTTATCAGAGTTAAATACCATCCTATTTACCTCTACCCAATCATATACTTTGTTAAGGTCTCTTTGTAGCGCGTTCCTATCTTCATCACAATTAATTTCTCTACTTATTCTTGTGTCATCTGCGAAACTACTCACTACCGAATCCTTCACATTATTGTCTATGTCTTCAATCATAATAACAAACAGTATTGCAGCTAACACCGTACCTTGCGGCACACCGGATATTACCTTTGACTTCATCCGATTTCTCGTCGTTTGCAATAACTATCTGTTTTCTGTTGTGTAAAAATTCTTTTAACCATCTTCCTACTTTATCCACGATATTGTGTTTTCTAATTTTCTTCGCTAATATATTATGGTCTACTTTATCAAAAGCTTTTGCAAAGTCTAAATAAACCACATCTGTTTTCATTTCCGCTTTTCATATTTTTGAATATGTTCTCACGGTGGACTAACAGTTGGGTTTGTGTACTTTTTCCGGGTACGAAACCATGTTGTCCTTTATTAAACAAATTATTTTTTATTAAATGTTTCATAATATTTTTCTTCATTACCCTTTCATACACTTTCATAATATGTGATGTTAGACTCTACAGGCCTATAAGACTTGCCTCTAGTCTTGATCCACTTTTGAAAGTAGGGGTAATATATGCTAATTTGTGCTCATCATAAATCTTGCCTGTATCTACACTTTGTCTTAATAATATTGCAAGTGGCTTTGCGATAGAATGAACTACTTTCTTTAACAAAATAGCAGGAATTCCATCAGGCCCTGCAGCAGCTCCATTTTTAATTTCATTATAGCCTGCACAATATCAGCTTCATTAATATCTATGTCAGCTAAATATTCACTATTTTCATCCCTTACTTCTATATCATTATCTTCATTATCTATTCTAGGGGTGAATTCTCTCTTATATCGTTCTGCCAGTATGTTGCAAATTTCCTTTTTTTCATTCGTTAATCTCCCTTCAATTCTCAGAGGGCCTATTTCTATTCTTCTTTTATTCATCTTCTTCGCATATGAGTATAATAGCTTGGGGTTTTGCTTGATATTTAATAGGGTTTTTTCTTCCAAGTCCCGTTTTTCATTTTCTTTTGATTGTATAATCTTTTGTTCTGCATTTTCTATCTTACTTTTTAGTTCTATAACTTTCCATGCATTTTTTTCTTTTGCAAGACCTTTTTTCCACTTTCTGATTTTCTGGAACAAGATCCTTCTGTCTCTTTGTATGCATGAATGATGTTTACTTTTCTTCTTCGGTATATATTTTTCCACTATTTTCTCCAATATTTTATATAATATCTCCGTATTTACCCTTATGTCATCACTTACGAAAATTTTATCCCAATCTTTGTTTAATTCTTCATTAATTTCTGACCATTTTATATTTTTACTGTAGAAGTTGTATTTCCATATCCTTCCCACTTTTTCATTTCTTGCTTATCTCTATTTTCACTTGCTTTGGAATGAACTGTTAATTCTATGACATTATGGTCTGAAATATTCGCATTATAAACTATTATTTCTTTAACATAATTCATCTCGTTCACAAATACTAGGTCTAAAGTATTTTCCTTTCTTGTTGGCAGGTGATTTATTTGTTGAATGTTGTATTCTAGTAGCATATCTAATAGCTTTTCAAATTGCCTCTTATCTTCTGCACTACTATTACTCTCTTTTTTATATGTATAAGTACAACCACAATCTCCTATTCGTTCTTTCCATTCTACGAAAGGAAAGTTGAAGTCACCAGATAGGAGAATAGTCCAGTCCTTGTGATTTCTACATATATCATCCAATTTTTCAATTATTAAGTCAAACTCTTTAGTATTAGGAGGTCTATATATTACTATGTTCATCAATTTTTCAGATTCAAATTCTACCGCTATTAGTTCACATTCTGAGTTACTATATTTCTCATATATTTTTCCTTGTTTTTTGTCTTTCCCATATATTGCGGTTCCCCCTTGATTCCTATTTTTTCTATCTGATCTATAAGTTTGGAACCCTTTTTATTTGATCATCATTCCCAGTCTCTTTGGGATACCAGGTTTCACTTATATTCATTATATCTATTTTCTTTTCATTTTGGGTTAGTTCTTCTAAGTACTCTATTTTTCTTTTTGAGTTACTCGTAACTAAACCCTGCGCATTCATCACTATGATGGTTTGCGTGTTTTCTCCTTCATTTAATACTGGTAGTAATAAGGATTTTCCATGTCTCTTTCCTGTTCTGGTATGTTGTTCTTTTTTCATTTCCAGAAATTCTGACATTAAAAAATCCAACTTTTCCATAATATTTGATCTTCCTTCATCATAATTATTCATTTTGTGTCTGAATCTGCAATTTTCTCCGTTTCTGCAATATCCTCTTGCATAATAAATACAGTTATTATCTCTTGAGTAGAATTTCGGAGCTGATGCTTTGAAATTTTTTGCTGACACCTCTGCATATCTCATTGGTGGTTTGCTTTTCTCTTTTACCTGATATTCTTGATTTCTCTCTTTATTTGTTTCTTTCTTATTTTGGATTTTATTACTTGTTGGTTATTTATTTGATTATGATTCATGGCTACAGGGTGCATATATTTGCATTTTTTGTCGAACTTACATCCTTTTCCTTCTTTTAGGTTTTTACATATTTTTGGATGCAGATCTCTGCAATCATCCCCATATCCATCTAAATATGCACATTTACCATATATTTCATAGTTTTGACATATCTTAGGATGTTTGTAGTAACATCTTTCTCCAAATCTGCAATTCCCTCTTTTCAAAAGGTTGCAGATTTTGTCTTTCTTGTCTATTCCTTTCCTTTCCCCGTCATTGTATAGATCTGGGTAGAGCCTCTTCGGGATTTGCTTTTCTGTTGTCATATCGTAATTTATTTCTTCGTAGGTATGCTGCTTTATTGCCTCATATGTAGTATCAATGAGTATCTCTGCATCCATACTTTTATCTTGTTCTTTGTTTTCCTTATTTTTTTCTGTCATTTCATTTTTGTTTACTTCTCTTCCGTTTTCCTCTTCTTCTTTTTCTTCTTCTTCTTCCTCTTCCTCTTCTTCTTCATCCTCAACTATTTGTACATTCAATCTTGATTTAATAACATTGTCTATCCATGATAGACATGTTGAACAAAAAATTCTTGTATCTTTTCTCAAATCTTGTATTACCTCAGCACACTGTGGATGGGTCGGAATGTTTCATGCAGCACATTTTCTGATTAGGTTTTGTGGATTGACTATGCTATACCAAACCTTACACAGTTTGCATGCTTTTGGCATTCTTTTTCCTAATGCATCAATTAGGATATTCACAAGATTCACCTTATTCATTTTCTTTGTCGGAATATGTTGGTTTATGTATATTTTCTTTATGAGTCTCTTGACCACTTGGATTTTATTTGGAACTTCTTCAATTATTTTCAAGATGTTTTCATTAGATTTGTTCCAGTTTGAAGGATTATATCCTTCTAATATATCTATGAATGCTTTTGTATCTTTTTGGTTAGGACTGTTGCTGATTTCATAGATGAGAAATGCCAGTTCCCTTCCTGCTACCTCATCGTATTGCGAATCTGCTAGACACGCCAAATTACGCCACCTCTTCCCGCAGTTGGAACTTACTGCCATCTTGTTCTGATTTATAGTATTACACTTGATAAACTAACTTAGAAGACGCTTTATCCTACTATTTTCACACTAATCTTATCACCGATAGTTCACGAACACTTCTAGATATTTCTCAAATTCTAATCGTATGTTAAACTTGTGATATCTGTTGATTAATCTGACTTCACGCGGGTACGACTCACCAAGCAAGATGGCTACTTACGGGAGAGAGAGAGAGAGAGAGAGAGAGAGAGAGAGAGATTGGTGGAAGAATGAATGGGAGTGGTTAAATGGCGGTCAAAAGCATGTCTGTTGTGGCGCTCTGTAGTAAGTCAGTGGAAGTCTGTTACGAAGCAAGGCAGTTAGTGAATTCCCAGAGTTGGTTTGGCAGCATTTGTCCGTTGGTTGTTTGTTGTTTTGTGGTATTTGATTGATTTTGGTGTTGTAAGGTTGTTGTGCGTGAGTCTGTCTGGTTTTGGTGAAGTTGAAGAGGTTGGGAGTGCATTTTCGGTGTCTGTAAGTGGTGGTTGGGGCAGTGTTGGTTTTGGCGGGTTGTTGTGCTTCTGTAAGTCAGGTGGTTGTCGTGTTCTTCGTCTGCAGTAGTTTGTCGGGTTGTTGAATTGTGGTGGGTTTGTTGGTCTTGGTTGGTGTGTGGTTGGTTATCGGCGGTGGATGTGTCACGGCTAGCCTATAGCCTATCCAGCGGACAGCACAGCCTAGCCTATCTGGAGCCAGAGGTTAGTACCTGTTTGTGGTTTTTTTTTTGTTCTGTATGTAGGTATGGGTCAATTGTTCTGCTGTACTTTGTAGTGTAAAGAGGAAAGTGTGATTGAGGGTGGGTTTGGTAGCCAGACAGATTAAGTTTATGTGGGGGAGATTTGCTGCTTTCTCATAAGCTTGTTATCCCGCCACATTATTTTTTGGGTCCGAACAGGGACTGCTGGTGTGGCAGCTGCAGGACGATTGGCCTAGGTTAGTGTGTATGAGTGGTGAGAAAGTTTGGGATGGAAGGATTGAGTGAGGTGGAGAGGCTGAAGGAGGAGTTGAGGTTGTAGAGGAAAGTAAGAGGACAATTGGAAGTGGATAATGAGAGGTTAAGGGTAGAGTGTGAGGAGCTGAAGAGCGAGTTAGAGGAAATGAGAGGAATGCTAAGGAGTGCAAAAGTGGAAATGAAAGAAGTGAAAGGAGCGGAAGAGAGAATGGTTGAGAAAATGGACGAAAAATTCTTAGTGATGATGAATGCAGTGCAGGAGATGATGAAGGGGTTCATGGGAGAGGGAGCTGTAGGAAGTAGGCCTACTGGGTCTTGTGATAGGCCAGAAGTGGTAAAGACAGTGGAAGAGCGAGTGGATGAAACTATGAGTGACGAAGGTGACTTGTTTGTGATAGGTAAAGGAAAGAAGGGAAAGAGACAGGATAAGCATAAACCCGAGGACAAGAATAAGAAAGGGCCTGAGGAAAAAAAGACGACTAAGGGAAAGAAGGCTAGGAAGGATGACAGACAGGATGAGACTAGGACTGAATACATTGGGGAAAGGGCTGAGAGTGATTTAGATAGCGGTGAGTGGAAACAGGTGGGTAGAAAGAAGGGTAAGAAGAGCGTAATCAGGAGCATGGATGTTAGTATGGAAGTTGATTCGCTGTGTTCGGATGAGGTTAAGAGGGATCAGAATGGAAGTAGCGGAAGTGAGAGTGAGAGTGAGCGGGAAGTACGAAAGGCTGTATATATGAGAGAGATACCTAGATGTGCACAATACGAGGAATATGGTAGTAGGGACATAGGGGATTTTTTAAAGGAATATGAGAGGTATTGTGAGGCAAAGTATGGGGATAACAAGAGAGTTTGGGCAAGAGAGTTGGGTAGCTTTTTGACGGGATTTTTGTTGAGTATGTATGGGGTAATGATGAGTGTGGGGAATGTGCCTTATGAGAGTGTGAAAGCCAGGATTGTGGAACAGGCAAAGAGGATAAAGAGTAGTGTTAGATATAGGAGAAAACATGGTTTTGATGAGGTAAGAATGAATGTTGGTGAGTCGTTGTCGATGTATGTGTGCAGGTTGGAAACATTAGCCAGGAAAAAGTTTGGGGGTGAAGGGATAAATGAGTGTAAAGAGTTAGTGAGGAAGTTGTTGGCGACTGTGCCTGAGAGTGTGTATGAGTTTGTAAATTTGAAACATAAGGAGAAAATGAAATGGACGAATGAAAGGTTGTCGTGGAACGACATTTTGGAAATAGTAGAGGATTATGAGTTGGATAGGTGTATGAAAGAGAGTAGAAGTGTTAGTGTTAGGACTGAAGTGGCTGATGTTATACCAGAGTTTAAGAGCTATAGGGAGGCAGTTTTGGAAGGGCCAAGGTGAATGGCAGAGCGAGTGGTTGATAGGAGCATTAGAGCCAGTAACGTAAGTATGGTTCGCCCTAAGAGAGATCGGAGTGCAAGCGTTGGAAGAATAGGGTCGGTTAGTCGTGAACGAGAGCAGCAGTGTTACAGATGTGGAAAGCTAGGGCACAGGAAGAATGAATGTCGGTGGGCATTGGGAGCTTGCTTCGGGTGTGGGCAAACAGGGCATTTAGTGAGCGAGTGTAAGAAAGATAGGGATATTAAATGTTACGGGTGTGGGCAAGTAGGGCATATAGCAAGTGGATGTCAAGGTACTCGTGTGACTGAGGTTTGCAGTAATTGCAGGAAGAATGGGCATTATGCTAGGATGTGTAAGGAACAGCGGGCAAAATGTGTTGAATGTGGAATGGAAGGTCATGTGGCGAGTGTGTAGGCAAAAGAGGATGAGTCAGGTTGGGAGTTTGGGAAACTAGGTACAAAGGGGATTAAGTTGGGTGGGTCCTCTGGTGTGCGGTCAGTAAGAGTGATGCATGTGCGTGAAGGATTGTTGCATGGAAAAGAAAAAGGGTTGGGAGGGGAAGAGCTCATGAATGTATGAGTGTAAAAGTGAGGTGCAAAGGGGTGTGTTTGGTTGCTTTGATTGATACTGGGTGCAGTGTCAGTGTTCTTTTTGAGAATGGATGTGACAAGTTGCGGAGTGAGTGTGAAATTAGGAAATGTAAAGGGGAGGTACGAGGAATAGGAAATTTGGGCATGGGCATGCCTGTGGTGGGAATGTTGCGTGAAAATGTAGAAATCGAAGGGGTAGTGATGGATGAAGGTGACTTTTATGTGATCGAGGGAATGAGTGATAAGTATGATATGTTGTTAGGATATAGGTTCCTGAAGAAGTGTGGGATGGTGGTCCATCCAAGCAGGAATATGATTGAGTTGCATAGGAAAGGGAATGTACATGGAGAGTTGTACTTGGATAGGGATGGAGGGTTAAGCAGTAAAATATGGAAGGGAGTGCCATTGGTTGCGAAAGAGAGTGTAAAAGTGCCGCGAGAAGTTGGAGAAGTTGTTAGTGTGAAAGTTGCGTGGCCCGATAGTCTTGGGATTGTCAAAGTTGACAAGTGTGCATATGTGGTTCAGGGTGTGGATGCGAACAGGTTGGTAAGAGCGAGGGTGCATGTGTACGACAGGATTTTGGATATGGAGAATCCTTGGGTTTTTGTGGCCTCATTGCCAAGTGAGTGCGGGGTATACATGAAGGTGATTGTGTGGGGTTGTTGTATACATTGGTGGATGTGGATGATGAAAGATATGTTAGGGTGCAGCGGGTGATGACAGGTGGCATGAAAGAAAGTGATGAGTGGAAGTACGATAAGTTGAGAGAAAGAATTGAGGTGAGTGAAAATGTTGGTGATGAGAGGGAGCGGTTGATGCAGATGTTGTGGGATAGGCGGGGTGCGTTGAGTCGGGGTGACAAGGATTTCAGGGGATCTAAGCTTCCAGAGTTCAAGATAGTTTTGAATGACGATACCCCCATATATATATCAGCGTCCCCAACACTTTTCGGCGCCTATTGCCCGAGAGATTGAGGAACTTGAGAGAGTGGGAGTGATCGAGAGGAGCGAGAGTGCTTGGAATAGTCCCATAGTCCCAGTACGCAAGACCGATGGGAGTTTGAGGATGTGTGTGGATTACAGGAAGGTGAATGAAGCGATTCCCGATGAATGTGGTGTCTGATTGTGTGTATAAGATGCATGGGATGAGTGTGTTCACAAAATTGGATTTGGTAAGGGGCTATTACCAGATGCCTCTTGAGGAAGGGAGCAAGCATGTTATGGCTTTTTCAAGTGGTAGCTGCCACTATCAATTCAAGAGGTTAAGTTTTGGATTGGCTAATGCGCCTGCTGCCTTCCAGAGGGCGATGAATGTAGTTTTGACTGGTTTTGATAGAAGGAAGGTGACTGTGTTTATAGATGACGTTTTGATTGCAAGTGAGACTGTTGAGGAGAATGTGGAACTGCTTGAGAAGGTGTTAGAACGGTTGGAAGAGGTTGGAGTGAAAGTGAAGCTGGAGAAGTGTACATGGTTGGCTGGGGAAGTGGAATTTCTGGGGCATAAGTTGAGTACTAGTGGTGTAAGGAAGAGTGAAAAGTTTGTGGAAAAAGTAAAGGAGTTTCCACGTCCCCAGATCGTGCGGGGGTTAAAGGGTTTTTTTGGGTTTGATTGAGTTCAGGAGGAAGTTTGTTAGGGATTGTTTGGGTATAGGGAAGCCGTTGACTGAATGGACCGGGAAGAAAAATTGTACTAAGCTGAGGTGGGATGAGCGAATGGTGGGAGCATTTGAGAGATTTTAAGAGGAGGCTGCTAGGGACGTCACCTTGGCTTTTCCGGACTATAGTGAGGATGCCAGTAAGCTTGAGTTGTATGCTGATGCTAGTAAGTTTAGTATGGGAGGATGCTTGGTGCAGATGCAAGAGGTGAATGGGGAGGGACAATTGAGAGTGATTACGTATGTGAGTAAATCTTTTAATTAAGCAGAGCTGAAGTATTCGGTGGTTTAGAAGGAGCTTGCGGCAATAAGGTTTTGTGTGAAAGCGTTGAAAGTGTTTTTGTATGGGGTAAAATTTGTCATAAGGACAGATCATCGGCCATTAGTTTATATGATCAAGAAGGAAAGTGTGAATGCTAGGATTGCAAGGACAATTGAGGATTTGAGGGTGTTTGATTTTTTAAAGACAGTGGTGTTGTGAAAAGTGACTGGGATCCAAATATGGTACCTGAGGGGTTGGTTTTAAGAGAGGTTTAAAGGGAATGACAGAGTGTGTGAATGTTTGTTTTCAGCATTGAAAAACTTGGAAGGTAAGGGTCTGGTTGAAGAGGTACCCGGTAGTGTAAATAAGTTGCGAGTGAAGTTGATGAGTGATGTGCAGAAGGAAGTGGCATATGCGGAGGAACTAGGTGGGGAAGGAGAAATGTTGCATGAATTGTTGTCAGCATTAGCTGAGTTGTTTGGAATAAAAGTGATGTTGTATTTTGGATGGGACAGACCGGTTGAGTATCGAGGAAGGGTGAGTACAGGTAGTGAACGTGGGGTTTTGATGATTCAGTGCAGGGAATGTGGTTGTAACTGGTTGGTTACAAAAAGGGACTGTGAAGGGGATCTGAGTCAGAATTGTGGAAATGGGGAATTAACTGAGGATGAATGTGATGAGGATTGTGATGTGGATAACCAGGTGGACGTGGTAGTGAATGTGTGTATGCAATGGGACTCGAGGGAAAATGGTGACGTTTGTCCAAGTAAATGATAGTGAGTACTGTAGTTTGGTTGACACAGGGGCACAAGTTTCCTTGGTGAGTGGGTCAGTGGTGAGTGAACTTGAGAGATGTGATTGGGAAGTGAAAAAGCAGTCTACAAGTATGAGAATACATGGGTTGGGACAAGGAAGTGTTTTAGTATGGGAAGAGGTACGGTTAAAGGTTAGGTTGGGAGATCTTGAAGTAATGCATAACTTTATAGTTATAGGAGAAAATGATATGCCATCTTGCTTTTTAATAGGGATAGATTTTTTGAGGATCCACGATATAGACGTAGATATAGGAAATGGAATTCTTAGAAAGGGGGGCAGACAAGTAGCTAGGATTCAAGATGGTAATGTATTTGTAGCAAACTTTGTGGGTATGATTGATATTGCTAGGAGTGAGAATGATCTGTTGAGGGAGGAAGAGGTTGATGAAATGCAAAATAAATGCCTGAAGATAAGTGTGTTGTGACAATGTGTTTTGGGAGGAGTGCGTGTGGAAGACTGGCCATGTGAGTTGGATGTATATAAGAGGGTTGCTAAATGTTTTGTGGTGTGCAAAAACATAGTGTACTTTTTGCATCAGGAAGGGGTGTATGACAGGGAAGTGTATGTGCCGGTGTTTTATATTGAGTCACCTGTGAGTATGTGTTTGTTGGTGCATGATCGGTTTGGGCATATGGGGAAAAATAAGTTGTAGGAATGCATGAGAGAGAGATTGTATGCTCCTGGGTTGAATAAGATTTGTGTGGATGTGGCTGTCACGTGTGAAGACTGTCAGAGGGGAAAGTATCAGAGTGTGCATGTAAGTCCACCTGTGTTGCGATTGCAAATGAAAGAGCCGTTTGAAATGCTTGTGATTGATTGTGTTTCTTTGCCTAGGACTGCAAGAGGACATGTGGGGATGATTGTGATGGTGGATAACATGAGTAAATTTGCCTATGTGGTTCCCATCAAAGATAAGTGGAGTGAAACTGTTGCACGAATGGTGGGTCAAGTGATGTTGCCCATGTGTGTGTGTAAGCCAGCAAAAATGTTGAGTGATAATGGACCTGAGTTTGTGGGATGGGAATTTGAAGGAATGAGGTATTGTGCATGTGTATTCTACTCCGTATATCCCCAGTGCGAATGGGTTGGCTGAAAGGACTGTTAGGACGATGACTGAGATTTTGCGAATGATGAGTAAGGGCGACAAGGATTGGGATATGTTTGTAGGACGTGCAGTTTGGGTATATAACGCCACACTGCAGAAGAGTATAGGTATGTCTCCTTGTAAATATGTGTTGAATTTTGAAAGGATTGTCAGACTGCGGTTGGGTCTGTCAGAAGGTGATCGGGATTTGTGGAAGAAAGCGAGTGAAAGGTTTGAGAGTTTTAAGATTGGGGATAAGGTGTTGAAAGAGGTGGTTGAGATGGGAAGAATGAATGTGAATAAAGTAAGGGAGAAATTTGAAGGGCCTTTTGAGATTTTGGAAGTGGGACCGAGTGGATTGAGTTATGTTTTGGGGAAATTGCGAGTAGGTGGGGGAATGGATGAGGTTAGGGCACACCATAACCAGCTCCTTAAGTGGAGGGAAGTACCACAGTATGTTCGGGAGAATGCAATGAGTGAGTGGTTGAGGGTGAATAAGTATGAGCCGACTGTCGGTGAACAAATTGGTCTGGGAGATCGACAGTTGGTGTTGGTTGAGTATGGAAGAAAACAGAAGAGTGTGGAGAGAGGAAGTAGAAGGGAAAAGCGTGAACGGCATGGTAAGGGGGTTGGTGGTAGGGTGCAAATGGTTGATAAAGCGTGTGCTACAGATGACTTTGGGGGAATGAATGATACTTGTAGTGTATGTGGGTTTGAGTTGACAGGGACAAATAAGACTTCAGTGAGAAGGAAACTGAGTAGTGAGGAGGTAGTTGATAGGATGGATAAATCTTTGCAGGAGTTTGACAGAAGTATGGATGAACTGAGTGGTTTGGTGGCCAAAATAGGGGAGATGTTGGAACCAGACTTAGCAGACATCGGTGAAGTAGTGAATGGAATTTGGGAGGATGGTAGTGAGGGAGATAGTGGGAGTTTGAAAGAAAGTGGTTTGGAAGAAGTGAATGGCGATGTAACTGAAAGAGTGTATGATGGTCCTCAAACAAGATCCAGGGGGCCTGCATCTGAGCATCCTTGGGTGTTGCAAAAGGCAGTTTAGTGTGGATGTTGTGAGTGTAAGGAGATGTTGTCAAATGTAATGGGGGAGGTAATATGGAGGAGTAATGATAGTTTACATTTGACAACGTCTCCAAAGGTTGTGTGTGTGTGTGAGAGAGAGAGAGAGAGATTGGTGGAAGAATGAATGGGAGTGGTTAAATGGCGGTCAGAAGCATGTCTGTTGTGGCGCTCTGTAGTAAGTCAGTGGAAGTCTGTTATGAGAGTCGGAAGAAGCAAGCCAGTTAGTGAATTTGCATAGTTGGTTTGGCAGCATTTGTCCGTTGGTTGTTAGTTGATTTTGTGGTATTTGATTGATTTTGGTGTTGTAAGGTTGTTGTGCGTGTGTCTGTCTGGTTTTGGTGAAGTTGAAGAGGTTGGGGGTGCATTTTCGGTGTCTGTGAGTGGTGGTTGGGGCAGTGATGGTTTTGGTGGGTTGTGCTTCTGTAAGTCGGGTGGTTGTCGTGTTCTTTCGGGCTGTTGGTGTTCTTCGTCTGCAGTTATTTGTCGGGTTGTTGAGTTGTGGTGGGTTTGTTGGTCAACTTTGACTCTACCGAAATGGTCGAAAAACGCAATTGTAAGCTAAAGCGATTATATTCTAGTAATATTCAAGCATTTACCTTCATTTTGCAACAAATTGGAAGTCTCTAGCACAATATTTCGATTTATGGTGAATTTATGAAAAAAATAACATTTTCTTTACGTCCACGCGGTAACTCTTCCGAAAAAATCATATGTGCGATTGGGGTAATGTTTGCACCATTTTAAATTAGCCGTTACATAAAGTTTTATATATGAAAATGTGCGCAATTTCATGTATAATACAACAAAAAATAGTTGAAGGTTGTAGCTTTTCTCATTTTTGAAATATTTGCATATAAATCACGATAAATAGAAAAAAAAACCACGTTCGGTCAAATTTGACTCTACCAAAATGGTCGAAAAACTCAATTGTAAGATAAAACTCTTACAGTCTAGTAATATTCAGTCATTTATCTTCATTGTAAAACAAATTCGAAGTCTCTAGCACAATATTTAAATTTATGGTGAATTTTTAAAAAAAACTTTCCTTCCCTCCGCGCGCGGATTCTCCGCCACAAATCTCCAAAATGCGTAAGTCCCATTCTCGGAATATTTGCTCCGTTTCATATTAGGCATTTCATAGAGTTTTATATATGAAAATGTGCGCAATTTCATGTAAAATAAAACGAAAAATATTTGAAAGTTGTAGCTTTTCTTATTTCTGAAATAATTGCATATAAAAAATATATTTTAAAAAAATTTGACATTCGATCAACTTTAACTCGTCAGATATGGTCAAAAACTGCATTTGTAAGCTAATATTCTTACAGTATAGTAATATTCAATCATTTTTCTTCATTTTGAAAGAAATTGGAAGTCTCTAGGACAATATGTAGATTTATGGTGAATTTTTGAAAAAAATATTTGTTTACGTCCGCGCATTACGAATTCATGCATTATTTTGTGATAATATTTTCTCTGTGTTGCTTTTATCGTTTTACAATGTGTTATATACCAAAATGATTGCAATTTAGTGTCCATTACAACGAAAAAAAAAGTAACTTGTTACCTTTAACCGTTTTGCGCACAGCGCGATTTGAATACAATTATATATGAAATTTCGTTTTTGCACTATCATATATCGCATTATTTATATATGATAATGATAATTTTTTTCATTTCTGATGGTTGTATACTAAACTTCAGGCAATGACAAAAAAAGGAGCCAAAAATGAACTCTTAATCTTGAAAACTAAGCGCGCTGTGATTTTTTGAAAAAAATATTTTTTCCGCTTCCGCGCTCATTCTGAAATGTCTCCGGCACACGGGAGACATTTTTTTTTTACCGCTTCGGCGTTTAAGGGTTAATAAGGTGACTTGGGACATCTCCAAACCGCATATGATTTTCGCCTCTGACCTTTGGTTTTGTGACGCCAGGGCAATTTATCCCGAAAATAACCATTTTTCAAATTCTATCTCCTTCCTTGATATTTAATATTAAGACCTGGGATTACTACCATATATAGACCTGATGTAGACCTCCAATCAAATGGAGAGTTTTTTTTCTAAAAGTCATTTTTTTGCTAGATATGAATTTTTCAATATGGTAAAAAAAAATAAACCCTATAAATCAGGAGAAAAAAATTTATAAAAAAAAAGACGAAACAAAAATTGGAAAAAAGGGCTCTATTTGGTTGTTCTATAATGTCTTTCTGAGTTATATACCAAATTCCAATGTTATAGCTTTAAAACTAAGTGAGGAGATAGATTTTGAAGGTCAATAAGTATAGTTTTGAGATACGGGCGTTCAAAGTTTTCCTTCGTATTTCTATAAAGAAAAAGTTAATAAATAATGATTATTATGAATGTATATTTCTTTTTTGTGTATTAATAAACCAAAACTATTTTATTTATCATAATTTAATCATAAATGATGATCCCTTTGCTCATATATCGTAGCCTGGGGCACTGCTTGAGGCAAGATGGGGCACTCCTTCCTACATAAGCCCCTCTCTCCCCTTCACTAACTCGGCTTATTACAGCGAATTTTCTTCTGTATGTTAGCGCGAGATGTTTTCCTTGTATTTTCCTCTTTGTCATGATGACATTCTTGCCGAAACAAAGATAAACAAACGTAAATGCAAGAGAATGTCAGAGGTGAAACTCGAAGGTGTACTCTTTTTACAAAGACAATTTAATAAATCATGATTATTATGAATTTCATATTCCATTTTGGGTTTTAAAAAACCAAAACTATGTTATTTATCATAAATGAAGATCTCTTTGCTCAAAGATCGTAGCCTTGGGCACAGTGTGACGTGTGCTGTCAAGCAAGAAGGGGTCGTTACTAGGCGACCCTCCCCTCTCTCTTCACTAACTACGCGTATATTACGATATTCTGTAATAATACTTGAGCAATTTTTCTTCATCTGTATGTTAGCGAGATGTTTTCCTTGTCTTTTCCTCATTGGCATGATGAACTTCTTGCCGAAACATACATAAACATACGTAAATGCAAGCGATTGTCACGAGGTGAAACTCGAACGTGTAATCTACTTGAAGTTTATGGTCCAACTGATTCATGATTGAACCAGATACTCGCAGTAACTCGCTTCTGCGAGCCACGGAATCTCTACAGATGCCATTTCTCACAATTTCTTTGCCAATAATTATTAAAATTTACGATAACAGAAGAAATATTGCATTTTCTTGTACGGATGAATGCTTTAGGCTTATTGAGTTATGTTTACTAATTACCCTGTAACTACGAAAGTAAGAGGAATTTTGACGAAATATTTCGTATACGTATTCTCAATTGCCATATGAAGCTCCATGAATTTTTTCATGACTTTGCATTTTTCGCCCTATACCACCATATATAGGGGTTCCGGCCGGCCCCCTTAACCCGCCTGAAGGAAGAAGGAAAGGTACAAGAGAAAGGAGACCAGCCAACTCCTTCTCTCATCCACACAATCATCTTAGGTAAGACACAAAAGTGCCCTGTTAAGGGCAACTATGAGTTACATAACCTGTTGGGCAACCTTAAGATAGAAAGAGTTGAAGGTGGACTGGCGTAACCAAGTACCAGCACTCAGCACTCTATATACAGCCAAGTTCTTTATGAAAGCCAGAGGGACTAATACCCCTAATGTCATGCGCTCTAGCCTGCACAGACGTGGTGGCGGAATCATCAAGAGCCAAGTATGACTGTCTGATGAAGGAGAAAACACGCAAACCATCATAGTGATGAATGCGCAGGGTTTAGTTACGAGTTCTTAGAAGAACTAACCCAAATTGAAAAGAAAATAGATATAATGAATATAAGTGAAACCTGGTATTCCCAAGAGACTGGGAATGATGATCAAATAAAAGGGTTCCAAACTTATAGATCAGATAGAAAAAATAGGAATCAAGGGGGAACCGCAATATATGGGAAAGACAAAAAACAAGGAAAAATATATGAGAAAGATAGTAACTCAGAATGTGAACTAATAGTGGTAGAATTTGAATCTGAAAAATTAATGAACATAGTAATATTTAGACCTCCTAATACTAAAGAGTTTGACTTAATAATAGAAAAATTGGATGATATATGCAGAAATCACAAGGACTGGACTATTCTCCTATCTGGAGACTTCAACTTTCCTTTCGTAGACTGGAAAGAACGAATAGGAGATTGTGGTTGTACTTATACATATACAAAAGAGTAATAGTAGTGCAGAAGATAAGAGGCAATTTGAAAAGCTATTAGATATGCTACTTGAATACAACATTCAACAAATAAATCACCTGCCAACAAGAAAGGAAAATACTTTAGACCTAGTATTTGTGAACAAGATGAATTATGTTAAAGAAATAATAGTTTATAATGCAAGTATTTCAGACCATAATGTCATAGAATTAACAGTCCATTCCAAAGCAAGTGAAAACAGAGATAATCAAGAAATGAAAAAGTGGGAACGATATGGTAAATACAACTTCTACAGTAAAAATATAAAATGGTCAGAAATAAATGAAGAATTAAAGATTGGGATAACATTTTCGTAAGTGATGACATAAGAGTAAATACAGAGATATTACATAAAATATTAGAGAAAATAGTGGATAAATATATACCGAAGAAGAAAAGTAAACATGTCATGCATACCAAGAGACAGAAGGATCTTGTTCCAGAAAATCAGAAAGTGGAAAAAAGGTCTTGCAAAAGAAAAAAATGCATGGAAAGTTATAGAACTAAAAAGTAAGATAGAAAATGCAGAACAAAAGATTATACAAGCAAAAGAAAATGAAAAATGGGACTTGGGAGAAAAAACCCTAGTAAATATCAAGCAAAACCCCAAACTATTATATTCATACGTGAAAAAGATGAATAAAAGAAAAATAGAAATAGGCCCTCTAAGAATTGAAGGGAGATTAACGAATGAAAAAAAGGAAATTTGCAACATATTGGAAGAACGATATAAGAGAGAATTCACCCCTAGAATAGATAATGATATAGAAGTAAGGGACAAAAATAGTGAATATTTAGCTGACATAGATATTAATGAAGCTGATATTGTGCAGGCTATTAATGAAATTAAAAATGGAGTTGCAGCAGGGCCTGATGGAGTTCCTGCTATTTTGTTAAAGAAAGTAGTTCATTCTATCGCAAAGCCACTTGCAATTTTATTAAGACAAAGTGTAGATACAGGCATGATTTATGATGAGCACAAATTAGCATATATTACCCCTACATTCAAAAGTGGATCAAGACTAGAGGCAAGTAATAATAGGCCTGTGAGTCTAACATCACATATTATGAAAGTGTATGAAAGGGTAATGAAGAAAAATATTATGAAACATTTAATAAAAAATAATCTGTTTAATATAGGACAACATGGTTTCGTACCCGGAAATATGAAAAGCGGAAATGAAACAGATGTGGTTTATCTAGACTTTGCAAAAGCTTTTGACAAGGTAGACCATAATATATTAGCGAAAAAAATTAGAAAACATAATATAGTGGATAAAGTAGGAAGATAGTTAAAAGAATTTTTACACAACAGAAAACAGATAGTTATTGCAAAACAATGAGAAATCGGATGAAGCTGAGGTAATTTCCGGTGTGCCACAAGGTATGGTGTTAGCTGCATTACCGTTTGTTATTATGATTGCAGACATAGACAGTAATGTTAAGGACTCGGTAGTGAGTAGTTTCGCCGATGACACAAGAATAAGTAGAGAAATTACTTGTGATGAAGATAGGAACGAGCTACAAAGAGACCTTAACAAATTTGGTATATGATTGGGCAGAGGTAAATAGGATGGTATTTAACTCTGATAAATTTGAATCAATAAACTATGGAGACAGACAAGGAAAGCTATATGCATATAGGGGACCTAATAAAAGACCTTGGTGTGATGATGAATAGGAACATGTTATGCAACGATCAAATAGCAATTCTATTGGCAAAATGGCACTTCAAAACAAGAAAAGCTGAACACATGATTATGCTTTATAAAACATATGTTCGTAGTCCACTTGAATATTGCAATATGATATGGTACCCACACTATCAAAAGGATATTGCACAAATAGAGAGTGTACAAAGGTCCTTTACAGCTAGAATAGAAGAAGTTAAGGACCTTGACTACTAGGAAAGACTACAATCCTTAAAATTATATAGTCTAGAAAGGAGAAGAGAACGCTACATGATAATTCAGGCATGGAAACAGATAGAAGGAATAGCTGAAAATATCATGGAGCTAAAAATATCAGAAAGAGCAAGCAGAGGTAGATTAATAGTGCCCAGGAAGAATAAGGAAAGCACACAGGACATTAATCCACTACGCACCAGCATCGATAATGCAGCGTCTATTCAATGCGTTGCCAGCTCATCTGAGGAATATAACAGGAGTGAGCGTAGATGTGTTTAAGAATAAGCGCGACAAATATCTAAACTGCATCCCAGACCATCCAAGATTGGAAGATGCAAAATATACCGGAAGATGTACTAGCAACTCTCTGGTAGACATTAGAGGTGCCTCACACTGAGGAACCTGGGGTAACCCGAACAAGATGTAAGGTCTGTAAGGTCCCGTATCCAAAAAGAGATAGTATTCTTAGACACCTCTTTCTGAGTACAGCCTGTGCTAACAAAAAGTCTGCGGCAGCCTGGTCTAAGGTGCCGAGTCCTTTTAATCCTTTAACGCCGATTGGACGTATTAAACGTCGATATAAATTGTCTGTTGGGTGCCGATTGGACGTATGGTACGTCGATATAAAAAAAGTTTTTTTTTTTAATTCGCAGAAAAATAGTTATAGGCCAACTAAGCGAAAACTTTTGAATCACGCACCTTGGGGGATGCTGGGAGTTCACGGATCAAGGCGTTGTTTTGTTTACAATCGTTACGCAGGCGCGCAAGCGCGAATTTCTTTCTTATCGCACTAAAAAGTATAAGCGACACATCTCAGAAATTATTTCGTCACTTTGACATCTTTTGTGCACCATTTTAAATCAGCCGTTAATGGAGTATTATATATGAAAATGTGCGCAATTTCATGTAGAATACAACAATAAACAACTCATGGTTGTAGCTTTTATCAATTTTGAAATATTTTCATATAAATAACGATAAGTACCAAAATTTCAACCTTCGGTCAACTTTGACTACCGAAATGGTCGAAAAACGCAATTGTTAGCTAAAACTTTTATATTCTAGTAATATTCAATCTTTGACCTTCATATTGCAACAAATTGGAAGTCTCTAGCACAATATTTCGATTTATGGTGAATTTATGAAAAAACTTTTTCCTTACGTCCGCGCGGTAACTCTTCCGAAAAAATCATAAATTTTTTCGTCCGATTGTCGTAATGTTTGCACCATTTTAAATTAGCCGTTACATAAAGTTTTATATATATAAATGTGCGCAATTTCATGTAGAATACATCTAAAAACAACCTATGGTTGTAGCTTTTATCAGTTTTGAAATATTTTCATATAAATAACGATAAGTGCCAAAATATCAACCTTCGGTCAACTTTGACTCGACAGAAATGGTCAAAAAACGCAATTGTAAGCTAAAACTTTTATATTCTAGTAATATTCAATCATTTACCTTTATTTTGCAACAAATTGGAAGTCTCGCACAATATTTCGATTTATGGTGAATTTATGAAAATAAAAACATTTTCCTTACGTCCGCGCGGTAACTCTTCCGAAAAAAAATCAGAAATTTTTTCGTCCGATTGTCGTAATGTTTGCACCATTTTAAATTAGCCGTTACATAAAGTTTTATATATGGAAATGTGTGCAATTTCATGTAGAATACAACAATAAACAACCCATGGTTGTAGCTTTTATCAGTTGTGAAATATTTTCATACAAATAACGATGTGCCAAAATTTCAACCTTCGGTCAACTTTGACTCGACCGAAATGGTTGAAAAACGCAATTGTAAGCTAAAACTATTACATTCTAGTAATATTCAATCATTTACCTTTATTTTTCAACAAATTGGAAGTCTCTAGCACAATATTTCGATTTATGGTGAATTTAAAAAAAAAAAAAAACTTTTTCCTTACGTCCGTGGGCGGTAACTCTTCCGAAAAAATCATAAATTTTTTCGTCCGATTGTCGTAATGTTTGCACCATTTTAATTAAATTAGCCGTTACATAAAGTTTTATATGTGAAAAAGTGCGCACTTTCATGTAGAATACAACAAATAACAAGCTATGGTTGTAGCTTTTATCAGTTTTGACAATTTTCATTTAGATAACGATATAGAAAAAATTCGTCCTTCGGTCAATTTTAACTCGACTGAAATGGTCGAAAACTGCAATTGTAAGCTACAACACTTACAGTCTAGTAATATTCAATCAATTACCTTCATTTGGCAACAAACGGAAAGTCTCTAGCACAATATTTCGATTTATGGTGAATTTTTGAAAACAGCTTTTTGTTACATCCGCGCGTTACGAATTCATGCATCATTTTGTGATAATATTTTCTCTGTGTTGCCTCGATCGTTTTACAATGTGTTATATACCAAAATGATCGCAATTTAGTGTAAAATAAAACGGAAAAAATTAACTCGTTAGCTTTAACCGTTTTGCTCACAGTGCGATTTGAATACAATTATATAAGAAATTTTGTTTTTGCGCTATCATATATCCCATTATTTATATATGATAATGATATTTTTTTTTTCATTTCTGATGGTTGAATACTAAACTTCACGCAGTGACAAAAAAGGAGCCAAAAATGAACTCTTAATCTTGAAAACTAAGCGTGCTGTGATTTAAAAAAAAAAAACATTTTTTCTGCTTTGGCGCTCATTCCCAGACCCCGCCAGCATACGGGAGACGATTTTTATTATACCCCTTTGGCGTTAAAGGGTTAAGATAGCAACACAGGGCCTGGACAAGGCACAACAAAAGCTCTTGAGCATCACCACCACAAAGTCATTCAGTGATGGAATGGAAAACGAATTGAACCTGTCCTCATGCACCGAAGGATTTTGGGTCTTGGCCATGAATTCCGGAACAAATTCGAAGGACACCGACCCCCAACCCCTGGTGTGCTTCACATCATAGCACAGACCATGGAGCTCTTCTACCCTCTTGGAAGATGCCAAGGAAAACTGTCTTGAGCATCAAGTTCCTGTCAGATGAGCGACGCAAAGACTCATATGGACGACTCTTAGCAAAGTTCTTGAGAACCAAGGAAACATCCCACGTCGGAGGCTTGAGCTCTCCAGGAGAACTTGACTGCTCAAACCCCTTAACTAGCAAGGAAAGTTCCCAGGATGAGGAGATGTCGATACCTTTAAGGCATAACACCAAACTCAGGGCTGCCCTGTAGCCTTCAATGGCAGAAACGGACAAACGTTTCTCGTCTCTGAGGAAGGTTAAAAAGTCTGCTATTCGCTGAATAGAGGTTGCTAGTGGAGAAAAACCCCATTTATGACACCAATCACAGTAGATCACCCATTTGCCTTGGTAAACCACGGAGGTCGACTTTCTGAGACTGCTGGACATATGCCCTGCTGTTCTCTAAGAAAAGCCTCTCGCTTGTAGGAGATACTTGATAGCCTCCAAGCGTGTAGAGATAGGGATTCTACTGACTGGTGGAACCTTTCCGCATGCGGCTGACACAGGAGATGCCGCCAAGGGGGAATTTCCCTCGGAACCTCTGACAACAGATCTGGAAACCATTCCGCCTGAGACCACAGAGGGGCTACCAAAGTCATCCTGAGACCCTGTGAACTCATTAGCCTGTTCAGAACTTGACGGATCAAACAAAACGGAGGGAAGGCACACACCTCCAGGTTGTCCCAGGGATGTTGGAATGTGTCCTCCACTAACACTAAAGGATCTGGAGCCACTGAACAGAATATCTCCAGCTTCCTTTTGAAGCGAATCACAAAAACATCCAGCATGGGTCTCCCCCAAACCTGGAAGAGTTTGTCTGCTACCACTTGATGAAGGGGCCACTCTGTGCCTAGGATCTGATCCCGACGACTGAATTTGTCTGCGACCACATTTCGTTTGCCGGGGATATACCTGGATGAGAGCTCTACCGAATTGCTGACCGCCCACTGGTGAACCTCGACGGTCAAGGCGTTTAGTTGACGAGAAACCAGGCCTCCCTGCTTGTTCACATAGGCTACCACCATGGTGTTGTCCGACATGAGAACAACAGAATGACCCTCTACCTTCTCCCAAAACTCCTTTAAACTCAAGAAAGCTGCCTCCAAACTCCAAACGCCTGATGCAATGAGGCCGCCTAAATGAGCCCGCCTGAGAACAGAAGGAAGTCCAGTGGAAGAGAATGCAGAGGGACAACCTTCAAAAGATTCCGGTCGTCCAACCACCAACGAAGGTCTTCTCTCACTTCCAGAGACAGAGGAACCTTTAACAGGTGAGTTCCCGCCAGAGACCAGAATTCTCCCAGTCTCCATTGCAGAAATTGAAGATGAAGACACCCATGAGGGACCAGCTTCTCCAGGGAAGACAACACTCTCAGAAGAACCTGCCACTGATGAGCTGACTGATGTGGTTCTGACAGGAAGTCGCACGCCACCACTCGCAACTTCTCCAATCTCTGATCCGACGGAAAAACTTTTGCAATTGTCATATCGATGACCATGCCCAGGTAGAGAATCCTTTGACTGGGTACGAGGTTCAACTTTTCCTGGTTGACTACGATGCCCAGTTCCAGACAGAACCGAAGTAGACGATCCCTGTCCTGCAACAGCTTTTCCCTGGAAACTGCCAAGACCAACCAGTCATCAAGGTACCTCAGCAAACAGACCCCCTGAGCATGGGCCCAACTTGACATGAGAGAGAAGACCCTTGTGAACACTTGAACTTCATGTGTAACAATTACATTTAATTATACAGATAAATTCCATATCTGTAAATAAAACCCACGACCTAAGGGGTCATTGGTGAATTAGGAGCGTCCTACGTGACCATGTGAAACTGGACCACGCTGTGCAATGCTTGCAGTAGCCTGGTTTGCATTTGGACATATCATCATTTATGTAGTTTGTAAACAGCTCACAACACCTTCCATGGGAAGCGGTTGACCTGTTAACCCGCAGCGGAAACTCATGACTTCCGAGCCAGCGGACTGCGTATTCATTTTATATGTAAATCGCTGAGATAGCTAGTGTTCCGCTATTGACACGATGCTCATATATTGTTAGTTCTCTTCTAGTTACTCAACGGATCGTTCATCCGACCAAACCATCTCTCTACTCCAGTGATGGAGCTAAGAAATAAAGTTGTTACGTTTAAACATCATCTGTTTGAGTCATCTCCCTTATTCTAAAGAAGAACCAACTAGATATCACGTAGACGAGAAGAGAAGTAGAACCCACAATGCTTACGAATAACAGTCGTAAGAAAAGACATACAATCTGTCGCTGTCTCACACCATTATACTAAGTGGACAAGCGGGAGATAAGAAATGGACATTGGATGAATAGGGATTAGGAAGCATGCATTCCTTAAGTCTAGCGACAGCATGAAGTTGCCTTCCCTCACGGCTGCCAACACTGAACACAGGGTCACCATCTTGAACCGTGTCTTCCTGATGAAGTGATTCAAGGTGGATAAGTCGATCACAAGTCTCCAACCTCCCGACGCCTTGGGCACCAAGATGTGACTGTAAAACCCCGGAGATGGACGCACCACTTCCTCTATCGCATCCTTGGCCAGCATCTTCTGCACTTCCTCCCGAAGAGCCAAGAACTTCAGAGAATCTGGAGGATATGCCTCCCTGAGCTGCAGTTTGTCCAACAGAGGAGCAGAGAAGTCGAATGGCAGTAGGTACCCCACCCGAAGGACATCTACCTCCCACTTCTCCGCCTCATAACTCTGCCACTTGGCCCAATGGCCCGCCAGGAACCACCCCACCCGTGGTGCAGGAGAGGGAGAGGCGCCTAACCTACCGACGGCCCCCTTTACCTCTGCCCCTTGGGCCCTCTGACCTAGGCTGAGTCGAACGGTAAGGCCCTGCCGAAATCGAACTCCTCGACGGCCTACCAGGCAACAATCTTCTTAACTGCTGCTGGACAGGGAGAGGAGGAGGAGCCAGATGTCTCTGAGGACAAGACTCCAACTTAGACACGGCCTGTTGCACCAGTCTGTCTTTGGTGTCAGCCCAGTGCCGGTCTATCGCATTTTCCAGCTCAGTCTGAGGAAAAAAATATTGGGACTCCAACAGATCTCCGTTTCTCAATGCCAGCAAGGACTCTGTGTCAACTGATCTCTTCATTCTAGATAAAGCCGCTTCTCTTCTAATCAGGAGAAGGTTAGCCCATAAATCAACACTGAGGTGAGCCATATATGAAAATGCCTTGCCTCCGGACTGCAACAGACTGGCAAGCGAGGATGCACTCACCAAACCTTCTGGGGACCTGTCAGAAGCTATCTTGGCAATGACCATAGACCAGGAGTCTAGCCAAGAAACCGTCTGCAACACGGAGGCTGCCAAAGATTCCAACGCTGAGGCATCCTGCGGAGACAAGGACGGAGCCACTGACCTCACCTGCTCCAAAGTCAATGCTTGGCAGAGCCCCTAGAGCGAAGTGAACCATCCCGATCTGAAACAGAGGCGTTACCCTTATGCAAGACCGACTGGACGTGCCCCGACAAGGGAAGCTGAAAAGATTATTTGGGATCCTGCGTAGCTCCCAGCATGGCTTCCAAGAAAGGAGTGTAAAACAACCGAGCCTGAGTCCTACTTTCCAAATTGCTGAACCCACGAATGAGATCGACTTCTGAAAAGGAAGGCAAAAACTCTTGCATGTCTCCCTCCTCCTGCTCCGGCAACGGAAACCGACAATGAGAAGGATGTGTAGGTTCCTCTAAGGCACCTTCATCCTTAAAATTAACGGAAAAATCAGCAGCCAAACAGCCTGAAACACCAACTAACCTCTTTGGGCTGGGTCCGCACGCCGGTTCCTGCGACGAACCAACTACAACTCTAGGAACATCACTACGCATTCCTCCAACAGATGACTCTTTAACATGTCCGCGAACGGTCACGGGCGTGGCAAACGTATGAACGTGAGTTGGAGAGGAATCCCGAACACTCGAGATTGAAGGATTTCATGTTCGGAGAGAGGCAACATGAGTAACTGGACTTATCATCTAACCACGAAAGACCAGGATCTAAAGAAACGTAAGTCAGTTGAGAGACCTTATGCAGGCTCAAAAGGATTGATCTGTTTCTTAGATATAATTTACGCTTATTATAGTTTAAATTATGGTCGCCAACACGTTGAAAAAATTAAAGTAAAGGATTTTATCATTATAATTACCATTATACTTGTGCCTTTGGTTTATAAACCAGTAGAGTTTCATTTTGACTAAGATTAACTACGAACGTAATTCAAATATATTTTTTCTTATTTAGTAACGAGTGTTCATTTACGAAATTTACGTTTTCACGAAGCTAGCTTGCTGAATTTCTTTCCCTTCTCGTTAAATTTGTCGATTAATTTCTTACGTTAAATTGATTCTTTTCAAGAGGTGTATATTCTTTTTTATTATTTTAGGTCCTTTACATATGGTAGATGAGTTACTGTGGAGAGGAAGTGTTGCATAAATCCGAAGACAGCTTTTTGGGTGATTTCCCCTCAAGACGAGAAACGGCAGTTCAACATTTATAATTTCACTTATTAAACTCAATAGTTTTCTTTGTCTTTGGTTTAAATCCTCACTGTCAATTCATAATTTTTACCATATGGCGCCCGAACAGGGACATGTTGGTTATTTGCTAGTTGTTGCCGTTTCTCCATTCTTTGTTTTATCCGCTCGGCCATTCGAAATTGTTTTGGTGATTTAAAGTTGTTTTTAACAACTGGTTACTTTTAGTTAGAGGTCTTAACGACTTTTCATTGTGCCCCTTGAGTAGTTTTCTGTCGGGAGGTCTAGTTCAATTTTTTTGAGTGAGTCATTTGTGACTTTCTAGATTATATTCATTTCATTAGGTTTGTAAGGGGATCGCAGGCATGTCAAAAGACTTGAAATTTTTTATTAGTTCTAGGGCTAACTATCGAGGACAGGTCAACCGTATTCATTCTGAATTAGACAGTTTTGGTAATAATACTCCTCAGGAGAGAGACTGCCTTGTTAGAAAATTGAAAAGACTCAAGGATGAGCTTGAAAAGGCCGACTCGGTCATTCGAACCCTGAAATGGGAATTAAACTTAGAGGATGAGACGAAAGCCATAGCTGAAAATGATAAAGAAATTGAAGAATGTTGTAAGTATGAAGATAAGATCAGTGAATGTTTGTCTACTCTGTCTCATCTGGCTACATCCAGTCCAAATCCTTCCAATCTGGAAGTTTCTAGAAGCACATTGAGCAGCATGCTTAAGAGCGCAACTGCCCCTTTACCTAAATTCACAAGTGAAGAGGGAGAGGATCTTATTAGGTTCTTTCAGCAATTTGAAGATACGACGAAACGCTTCAGTTATTCTGACTACGATAAATTCTTACTTTTGAAACAGCAAATTTCAGGGCGTGCCTTGTCTTTGATAAATTCCCTGGACAGCATACAGCATTCTTATAACGTGGCAAGAGAGCTTTTGTTGAATGCTTTAGCCTCTCCCGTCACTAGAAAATTCAACGTCATCAAACAAATGTCGAATCTGAAGCTTGATTACAATACAGAACCGTTTGAGTACATAGGGAAAATTAATTCTATTTGCTGATCCATTAGCGCTTTGAAAATAACCTCAGAGGATATTTTACAGTATTTTGCCCGGCACGGTCTAAATGAGAACTTCCAATCTCATTTAATTCATATCACCAACGAAACCAGGCCATCTTTGAATCAGATAGAAGATAAATTTTTTGAAGCCACTGAAAGGTACTTAACCAGTCAACGACAGTATAAAAGTAAGCAGAAAGCAAGAGAACTTTGTCCTAAGAGAGCTACGAGTTTTGCTGCAAATGTTAATTACCAAACAGGCCCGTCACTCAACGTTTTTAAAGTGTGTCCTTTATGTAATGAGGATGGTGGCTCCTCTCATCCCATTCACAAGTGTGAAAAGTATCCTGAACCTAGGTTAAAAATCAAGAAGCTAAGAAATTTGAAGGCTTGTATAAAATGCGGCAGGTTGGATCATAATGAGGATACCTGCAAATTTCACTTCCAGAAGCGTTGCGATTGTGGCGCTTGGCACTTCAAATTTCTATGCATGGGCCAAGAGAGCAGTGGAGTCCTGAGGGATAGTGGTCGAAGTACTGTAAAATTGAAAAAGGAAGATTCTAAACAAAGTGATCGAGTTGTGAAGGAGAGTAATTCAAGCATGATATTTGTTGAGAAATTTTCTGTCGTTCAAAGTCACAGACTGTAGCCACGCAATACTCCCTACCTTTTCTTGCATTCTTCAGGGAGAGAGAAAGATTCGTTGCATGAGGGACAGCGGGTGTCAGTCAAACTTCATATCAGAGGAGAGGGCAAAGTATGAAAACTTCCCTATCATAAATCCTGATCTCAGAATCAAAATCAATAGATTTAACTCTTCCAAAGTTTATCATACTAAGTCTTACAAAGTGCCTTTGACGATTGGAGATCATATTTACGAGATTGAAGCAACGGGTGTGCCATTTATTCACACTTCATTGAAATTGCCTGGCTTGCAGAAAATTGTTCGGGAATTTATGAACAGGGGATATTCCTTGGCTGATGATTTCTTGAAGGACGGAAAAGATGAAATTAATAACATAGATTTTATTCTTGGGTCAAATTTTGCTTATTGTCTTCCTGAAACAACAGTTTCATTTGGGGGTAATGAGAATGATGCACCGTCGGTTTATTCCTTGACTGCCGCAGGTGTAGTGCTAGTGGGTAACACAGATCAAATTAGGAGCAATTTGAAGCACCTCCCTCCTTGTTTTGGGGAAGAAAAGACAAAAGCTGAAGTGCCTTTGTATACATGTGAGGATCTTGCCCTTTCAAGTCATAATTCTTTAGATCCTCTCCTAGATTGTGATGATCTGACAGAAAGTGAAGGCAGGATAACAATAACAATGCAGGGAGAATCAACTATGCTTCCTTGGAAAGAGCTACACAAGAGATCCTTGATAAGTGTTGCACAGATACCTTAAATTATGACACACAAATATTTCCCGGTAAGGTAGTTGAAAACGAAAGAATAATAAATTATATTATTCAAAATACAAGGCCTAATGAAGACGGCAGGTTAATCATGCCACTAATCTGGAATCACAAAGTGAAGCATTTGCTAGGGCAAAATAAAACTCTAGCTACTAAAATTCTAAATTCAAATTTCCAAAGATACTCTAAGGGTGATGGAGTAAAGTTGAAATTAATCGACCAATGCTTTAGAGAGCAATCTGAACTAGGTATTATAGAAAGAATTGACAACCTTGATCAGTACTTAGAGGAAAATCCAAATCACAGTTTCTTGGGCCACATGGCAGTATTTAAACCAGAGCGTGACACTACAAAATGCCGAGTAGTATTTTTATCTAATTTATGGGAAAATAATCCTTTACAGGCAGTAACCATGAGTCACAATCAAGCTATGTTGAGTGGACCTTGTTTAAACCAAAAGATCACCACAGCTTTATTACAGCTACGCTTTGATTCCAAACTCCTGTGTTTTGATATTAAAAAAGCCTTTCTCAACATATGCCTCTCTGATCTAGATTCCAGCAAATTACTTTTTCTATGGCATCGTAATGTACAGAAAGGAGATTACAGTATTGTTGCATATCGTAGCTTAAGACTTCCATTTGGTCTTGTTTGTTTCCCATGCATATTATTACTTGGACTATATAAAATTTTGATGATTGACACTGATGATGACCAGGTAAATTTGCTTAAAAGACACATTTATTCATTAATATATATGGATAATGGCAGTATTACTGCAAATAATAGTGAAAAATTGAAGTGGGCCTTTCAAGAGTTAAAAGGAATATTTGAGCCCTATAAATTTTATCTTCAGCAGTTGTTGAAACAAATGATACTGAAATTCAAGAGGAATTGATAACAGCTCTGGAGAGAAAACTAGCAGATCAGTCAGATTATTGGGGCTCTTATGGGATCGAGTTGATGATACCCTATCCACTAAGCCTCTAGTTTTAGATGGTGAGGCAAATACAAAGAGGAATGTTTTGAAAACTATTGCCAGTCACTATGATGTATTTGGCTTTACTTTGCCCATTCTGAATCGAGCACGGCTCTTTCTACATAAATTACAATGTGATTCGTCCTGTACCTGGGACTCCAAATTGCCGGATGCAGAAATTAAAGAATGGAAAAACATATGTCGACAGGCAAATTCCTCTCCCAGCCTCGGAATTAGAAGATTTGTTGGCCAGAGAAATGGAGAATATAAACTGATTGCCTTTACCGATAGCAGTAAGGATATATACAGAACTGTTATCTTTATTCAGGATATCCAGTCATTAGAAGTGAACTTTATTCCAGCTAAGAACCGTTTTGTGAACAAGCAATTATCTGGGAAGAGCATGCCTTCCCTTGAGTTTCAGGCCATTACTTTGGGTGCAGAAGTGTTAATAGATATCTATAAGGAATTAACTGGGCCCTCGTGTGTTGAAGCAATCAACATCAAAGAACTCCATCTGTTTTCTGATAGCTTGGTGTCCTTATCCTGGATTAATTCCTATTGTTATAAATTAGATAAGATGCATAAACACAGCACCTTTATTCGTAATAGGTTAGAACATTTAAGTACCTTGTGTGAGATGCATCCTATAAGATTTCAATTTGTTTCAGGTATTGAAAATCCAGCTGACCTTGTCACTCGTGTAGCTTCATATAAAACTACCGTTAAGTCTAATTTCCTCTCTGGGCCAGTGTTTTTGAAAGAATCTGCTAACTTCTATTTAAGTCGCAGTGATATAATCAATATCATTGTACCAAACCCCAGTGGATGTTGTTTCGGAGAATTACAATCAAATTAATTTCGGCTCCACCGAAGAGGAATGTGCAGAACATTTAGCTTCAACAGGCGGGTGTTCTGAGTCTTTCAAATCCGGCCAAATTACTACTGGTGCAGCCGGTAAGGGAGAACCGGAGCACTTGGTGACTGTGAACAGGTTTTCCATTTTGTCTAGGCTTGTATCTGTTCATAGGTACGTGCTTAAGTTTATTGGGAGCCTAAAATGCAAACTTTACTCCAGGTATCCTGAGAGGTATGGAAACCTGAGAGTTCTTGACGAAAACTTATATGCCAGGGCAATGAATTACATAATTAGAATAGAACAGCACATTTATTTTCCCGAGATATTCAGGTATTTTGACAGTAATTCCAAGTTTGTTAAAGATATCCCAAACATTGTTAATCAACTCAATGTATATCCTGATAATGAGGGAATTCTAAGAGTGAAAAGCAAATTCTCAAGATGGAAAAATGATAAGAATTACAGATTTCCTGTTTTGCTTCCTAAGAATAGCTACATCACAAAATTAATTGTTTTAGATTTGCATGAGAAAATGTATCACTCGGGCTGTTACAAGGTTTTGTCTGAATTAAGAAGACAATTTTGGATTTCACACTGTTTCTCTGTTGTGAAACGCATCCTGCAAGAATGCATACTTTGTAGAAAACTGAAGCAGAGAGCTATTAAACTAAATCAATCTCCCTACAGGTTATTCAGACAAGAACCACCTAGTGTTCCCTTTCGTACAATATTCATAGATCACATAGGCCCTTACTTTGTACTTTACAATGGCAAAAAGGTGAAAGTCTGGATTCTTTGCATAACTTGCCTTTGGTCGAGGGGCTATTAATTTAAAAGTTTGTCTTGACATGACCTCAGGTGAGTTCATTAGAGCTTTACAGCTTCATTCATTTGAATATGGAGTGCCTGAATTATGTTTATCTGATCTTGGTTCATCCTTAGTTGCAGGAGCTAAAATAATTACTGACTTTCTGAATGATCCAGAAACCCAGAATTTTTTTTAAGAACAAGGATTACGTCCATTAAAATTTGAGCAGTATTTTAAAGGACATCATCCTCTTGGGGGATTAGTAGAAGTATGCTTCATTGCTCAATCAAGAAAAATGTTCTTCAGTACAGAGATTTTGAGTTTGTGGTTTCACAAACTATTCACCTGGTTAATCGAAGGCCTATTGCTTTCTCGGAAGGTCTAAGAGATACCAGTGATGACGTAATTCCAGACCCTATTACCCCAGAGAGGTTAATACATGGCTTGGACTTAGTGTCTTTGAATCTTATTCCAGCCATGCAGCCGCTTCACACTAGCAATGATCCTGATTGGTCTTTAAACACTGACCCTATTGATACCATAAGAACCAGTTATGAGAAACTGAAGAAAGTGCGCACACATATGATAGAAACCTACAATGCAGAATTTTTGAATAATTTGATGACTCAGGCTGTCAATGATAAAAGTAGATATAAGCCGGTTACCCACAAAAAATTACATGTAGGGGACATTGTACTGATAAAAGAGGACAATTGCAAACCTATCAATTTCCCATTGGCAGTTGTTAAAGACATTAAAACTAACGTAATTGATGAAGTAACTGACGCTGTTCTGCTTAAAGGTAAAAACAGGGAGATGGTTCGACGCCACGTCACATCTTTAATCCCCATATTAACGCGCAAGGAAATGTCGCAATCAAATATTAAAACCTTGAAAGATCATATTTCTGTTAATACTACCGATCCCATGGCAAACCTGGGGGAAGATAAGCCTCAGAAAAAAGAGAGGCCCAAGAGGAAAGCTGCTCTGCAAAGCATGCAAAAGACTCGAGGTATGATCAGTGACATTTGAGGAACCTTTCAGGAACATAACTGTATATAGTTGGGTTTATTAACTGTACATAATTTTGCTCATTTCACAGTTATATACGGTATATATTTTCATATATAATTTGGGATTAGTCCTACATTTACTAAGGATAGAAATGTAGAACCCTTGGCCTGGAATGTAAAAGAAAAGGCTGAAATTTTTCTAGTTATTCCAGAGTTCTACATTTAACAAAAAATTAAATGTAGAACCCTTGGTGTGGAGTGTAAAGAAATATCTTTATGCTTTTCGTATATTTCTGTTTGTACTGAAAAGTACATTATGTCTTTTGTTTACTTTGGTGGTGGTTGGAACTATGGGCATTTGTTTAATGGTAATTTGTTTATGGTTATAGGATAATTTGCGACTTTGTTTACTATTGAGCCTGAATAGTTCTTGAAACTGACTGTTTGACAGTTAAATATCCACTCAATTGCCTTTTGAGTATTTATATTCAGCGGTCGAGAATCCAGGCCAGAGGCAGATTCCAGTAGGACAGTTTTTCCAGTGGGGTAGAGTCAGGATTCCAGTCCAGAGACCAGCACAGAAAGCAGTCCGGAGCGGAGTGGCACCAGACTTTTGAGATTTTCTGACATTTTTTTATCCTGGAGTTTTCAAGTGTCATGGAGCGATAAACTCCACCTAGGCCGAGCGATAAGATTTCATGTTCGGAGAGAGGCAACACGAGTAACTGGACTTATCATCTAACCACGAAAGACCAGGATCTAAAGAAACGTAAGTCAGTTGAGAGACCTTATGCAGGCTCAAAAGGATTGATCTGTTTCTTAGATATAATTTACGCTTATTATAGTTTAAATTATGGTCGCCAACACGTCGAAAAAATTAAAGTAAAGGATTTTATCATTATAATTACCATTATACTTGTGCCTTTGGTTTATAAACCAGTAGAGTTTCATTTTTACTAAGATTAACTACGAACGTAATTCAAATATATTTTTTTTTATTTAGTAACGAGTGTTCATTTACGAAATTTACGTTTTCACGAAGCTAGCTTGCTGAATTTCTTTCCCTTCTCGTTAAATTTGTCGATTAATTTCTTACGTTAAATTGATTCTTTTCAAGAGGTGTATATTCTTTTTTATTATTTTAGGTCCTTTACATATGGTAGATGAGTTACTGTGGAGAGGAAGTGTTGCATACATCCGAAGACAGCTTTTTGGGTGATTTCCTCTTAAGACGAGAAACGGCAGTTCAACATTTATAATTTCACTTATTAAACTCAGTAGTTTTCTTTGTCTTTGGTTTAAATCCTCACTGTCAATTCATAATTTTTACCATAGAGTCCCCCAGAGTCGAACTCCTGGAAGCACCAGGGAGAGAGGCAGGCAAACGCTCCTGCTACACCAACTCTGCGCTCACCACCTTTGACATCTTGACAGGCGCCTTGAGATCCTTACGGCAACAAATAGGCCCTGGAGAAGTAGGAGGGCTTGCATCATGAGGACAGACAGGGGAGGTTGCAACACACTCGCAATGTGCACGGACAGGGGAGGTTGCAACACACTCACAATGTGCACGGACAGGGGAGGTTGCAACACACTCGTAATGTGCACGGACAGGGGAGGAAAACAGCACTGGTTCCTTACGCGATCTCTTCGTAGGAAGCGGGGACGATGCAACACGTTTCCTTCCACTCCTCCCAACTGACAAGGCAGCCAACTTATCCAAAACAGAATCCAACCTCTTAAGAACTGCCAGGCATAAAGCCTCAGACGGATCAGCAAGAGAAGGCTCCGATGACATGGAAGGGAGATGCAGCGAACTGGGCGGCAGAGATGACGTCATGGCTGACAAAGGCAGTGCAGAGGAGACGACTAGCTGGGAGTGATGTCAGTGATGGAAGTGACGTCACAAGTGGTGATGGCGTCAGCGATGGAAGTGACATCACAATTGGTGATGATGTCTCGGCTTCCCCTTGGTCCGAAGGGGAAGCAGACGCTACTGGCAGAGGAATACAAAACGAATGATCCCGTGACGTCATTAACGGGGCTGACGCCACGGCTTCCCTCCAACTTGAATTGGCAACAGTCACTGGCGGAGCAATACAAGATGGCTGACCTCGGCTACCCACGAAGACAAGGCTGGGAGGAGGGGGAGCAAGCCTCCATAAAGTGCGCCAGCAACCCCTCCAAGGACGGGGAACCCCCTAGCCCCAGCATCTTCCAAATTGCCACCATCTTGGACGCCTCCGACTCTGAAATAAATGAGAATGATGAAAAAGCCTAAAACTTCCCGGGAATCAAATTAACTCCCAAAGAGAAGGGGCGACATTACAAAAATTAGCTTGAGGTCCTCCCGATACGTCCAACTACGAATCGATGGAAGAAAAGGAAGGAGACACAAGCACAACGCTACTATGGGTTGTGAGCACTGCAGGAGGCGAAGCATCGGGAAGAGGCAAAAAACCTTCGCATAAAGGAAGAGTAGAAACCCTCCGATACTCTATCTTGCTATAAAACAACTTCCACTGCTCTTTAGGCCATGCACGGCATTCAGTGCAAGGATTCATTATAGTACAAACATTAGTGGCACCTACTACACGTGATGTGGGGGTCGGTCGCACAAAAAACGAGAACACGGAAAATCTGGAATTCCGGGGGCACAAGGCCAAGAAGGAGAAGAAGAAGCCATAATACCACCCCCACACACACTAAACACAATCGAAACAGGCAATGAACCGGGTAAAGGGCGAGAGAGATCAACCACAACTCTCGCCTAGGCAGTTAAGAAAATGACTGACACAGTGGTGTAGGTGCGTGATCTTTGACCACTCTTCACCCGATTTACGCATGCGTTGCCAGATATCACAATATTCCTTGCTTTCATCTGCGTTTTACCCGGATCCAGCTAATCCTATTGTTAAGACCGAAGGTTTGTTCACGTATGAACAGACAAAAAGTTGTAGAAAAAATAAGAAAATTGGACAATTGTAATGTTTATGATTTAAGTACATACAAGCTAGCACAAAATCCATCTGTAGTAATAAAGGGATTTTGACGGAAAAATCTATTTCTGGGCAAAGGACCTGTGTCGCCCAGTGAAATAGATTCCTTTAGCACTATTTCTAAGGTAAAATATTGCTATAATACCAGAGAAAAGCTAAATTGCAAATGCCAGATTATTCTGGCTCGCTCACCTTTATTATAAGGTGTCGGTATGGTTTCTGGGGCAAGTGAAACCACTACCACAGGTCCTTTTCCATTTAGCCTCTCCCTACATCAAAAAAACCTAAACTAGAGAGGAGCCGACCTAAGACTCACTACCCGCAACCGTTACGGCTAGCGCCTCTGATGTCATTCCTGCAGATAGCACCCAAGCTTGGCCCACACTGGGGAGAGAAAAGGTAAGGGTGGGATTTCACTGGGCAACACAGGTCCTTTGCCCAGAAATAGATTTTTCCTACGTCAAAATCCCTTTTCTGGGCTCAGCCTGTGTCACTCCGTGAAATAGTACCAGAGAATATGCCAAGCTTGGGTAGAGGAAGTACATAAATAATTACAAAGGGACAATCAAAAACAATTAAGGTTAGTTGCTTATAATCTAGATTAAGTTACAAACAGGTAACATAATGACAATACAACCTTAAAACTAGACAAACTTAAAGTCATCACAGTAATTATACGTTAAGATGAAAGGCACTTATGAAATAATCAATATGTACAATATATTACATCCAAGGACCAGTACGGCTGTGACGTAACTGGGCTACGGCAAGAATGCTAATGAGGCCGGTAGAAAGGAGAAGGCAAAGGAGAGACATAAGCTGGACTACAGTGGGCCCCCGTATTCGCGTTCTCCGGATTCGCGGACTCACTGATTCGCAGATTTTTTCTGGACCATATCTAACCATTATTTGCGGTGAATTCGCCTATTCGCGGGATTTTCCGATGATAATTAATCACTAATTAGTGTATTTTGATGTTATTTTCATGCCTGCATACATTTTTATGATACAAAAACGATTTACTGATTTTAAAATATTAATATTGATCAATACTGTATTAGTAAGTTTAATAAGATTACATGATATCACATAATAACTAATAATTCTCTCTCTCTCCCTTACCAGGATGTATGCTTTTTGTGTGATAAATGATTTACTAATTTTCTAATATTAATAATAATGTAAAGAGCAATTACTTCAAGAAAGAAAATACTACATTGAATTAGTAAGATTTTAATTTATAAACTTCAAAAATTATGTAAGAATGAAGGAAATCCCAGTCTTCACGCATCTTTCTTTCGAACTCCAGGTCTCTCTCTCTCTCTACTGAGAGGAGAGATTTTTATGGTACACATGTATAATATGTTTTTAATATTTTCATATGATAATAATAATAATAATAATATAATAATAATAATAATAAAAGTAGACGAAGACCCAGAAATATACAGAGACAGGAGAAAGACAGACAGAACAGAGGACTGGCACAACAAACCAATGCACAGGCAATACATGAGACAGACTAAAGAACTAGCCAGCGATGACAATTGGCAATGGCTACAGAGGGGAGAGCTAAAGAAGGAAACTGAAGGAATGATAACAGCGGCACAAGATCAGGCCCTAAGAACCAGATATGTTCAAAGAACGATAGACGGAAATAACATCTCTCCCATATGTAGGAAGTGCAATACGAAAAATGAAACCATAAACCACATAGCAAGCAAATGCCCGGCACTTGCACAGAACCAGTACAAAAAGAGGCATGATTCAGTGGCAAAAGCCCTTCAATGGAGCCTGTGCAAGAAACATCAGCTACCTTGCAGTAATAAGTGGTACGAGCACCAACCTGAAGGAGTGATAGAAAACGATCAGGCAAAGATCCTCTGGGACTATGGTATCAGAACGGATAGGGTGATACGTGCAAACAGACCAGACGTGACGTTGATTGACAAAGTCAAGAAGAAAGTATCACTCATTGATGTCGCAACACCATGGGACACCAGAGTTGAAGAGAAAGAGAGGGAAAAAATGGATAAGTATCAAGATCTGAAAATAGAAATAAGAAGGATATGGGACATGCCAGTGGAAATCGTACCCATAATCATAGGAGCACTAGGCACAATCCCAAGATCCCTGAAAAGGAATCTAGAAAAACTAGAGGCTGAAGTAGCTCCAGGACTCATGCAGAAGAGTGTGATCCTAGAAACTGCACACATAGTAAGAAAAGTGATGGACTCCTAAGGAGGCAGGATGCAACCCGGAACCCCACACTATAAATACCACCCAGTCGAATTGGAGGACTGTGATAGAGCAAAAAAATAATAATAATAATAATAATTGTAATTACAAAAATCATATGTGAAAGTATTTTACAAATGCTACGATAATCTCTCTCTCTCTCTCTCGTCTCTTTCTCCTCTCTCTCTCTCTCTCTCTCTCCTCTCTTCACAGAGATGTTTATATTTTTTGGATGATGATTTACTAATTTTCAAAAATCAATATTAATGTAAACAGCAATAATATAAATTCATTAAAGAAAATACTAAAGTGAATTAGCAAGATTTTAGTTTATAAATATAAAATTATGTAAGAATGAAAGAAAATGCATTTTACCCCACGTCTTTGATTTCCAGGGAGCCAAGCAGAGTTGGCTGGGGTCCAACAACTGTTGCCCTCTCGATGATCACGTATTTTCTCTCTCTCTCTATCTCTCTCTCTCTTTTACTAAGATGAGAATTTCTATGGTACATGTGTATGTTTATTAATATTTTTGCATAATGATAATAATAGTAATATAATTAATTTCAAAATTCATATGTTATAGTATTTTATAGAAGTACAATAATCTATCCATTTCAGTCTTTTAAATAAGGATAACCCTCTCCCCCCCCCCCCCCCTCCCCCCCCCCCCCCCCCCACTCTCTCTCTCTCTCTCTCTTTTACCACACGAGATAGTGTGTCTTAGTGGTAACTCTCGCCCTCTGTTTGGGCTGGAAATGTATGTATAAGTGTATCTTTAAGGACATTACTACATTTTATGGTAAAATAATAATATACAGCACTAGTTTACAAATAATATTTAGTTTCGTGAGATTAAACAGTAACAATACCATCTCTCTCTCTCTCTCTCTCTCTCTCTCTCTCTCTCTCTCTCTCTCTCTCTCTCTCTCTTTCTTACTTACGTATGTTTATTTGTTTTGTAGTATAAATAAATGATTTACCTTATAACTAATTTTCAAATATTAATAAGATTAATTAAAAAAAGCGATTCCCAGTCTTTTTTATCCTCTTGAAGGAACGTGGGCGGAGGAGTATATGACAGTTTGATATATGTATTGGCGGAGGGGAAGGAGTCGGAGTTTAGGAGTTATTCTCTCTCTCTCTCTCTCTCTCTCTCATTATTATTCTCTCTGTCTCAGAAATCATTCATAATTTCACTCTTGATGGTCAGATATATGATGTTGCCATTCACTGGTCACTCTCTCTCTCTCTCTCTCTCTCTCTCTCTCATTTATTGGCTGTAGGTATATATTTTTCATGGTAAAATGTTTAAGATGACTTTGAAATGATTAATACAGTAATAGGTTAGTAATTTTAGGTATATTTGAAGTAGGATGTTATTAAAGGTATACATTTGGTATCTGAACTTTCAAGATAGGCAGTTATAAGCATTTTTAATGGTGGTTCTAACTATTCGCGGGTTTTAACTATTCACGGGGTTGTCTGGTACACATTCCCCCGCGAATACGGGGGAACACTGTACTTACTACTATCTCCAGCAGTATCGGGGGAAACTGTGTTTCCCGCCACTACTGCTGGATACTTAAGGGCTTCTAAGGACTTAAGATAATGGCGTTTGAACACTGTCAGAGATTTCCAGCCAGTGTACTTCTTCAGATCTTCAAATTTCATATGTTGGAAAAAGTTTATTGAGTTAGCTATAGCTCTAATATCATGTACCCGTGAAAAGAACTGCGGGTTGGCTTGTTTGATAAAATATAAAATTTGTTGCCTAATTCCTTTTAGAAATAGTGCCACCTTTTTCTCTAATGAACAGAGAGCCAGAAGATATCAAGGTTGTCCTGTCTAAGTATGCTTTCAATGAAGTGACTGGACATAAGGATGGGTCCTGTGGAAGCAGAGCAATCTTCCAGGGGGCCCACCTATCTAATGGATCCTCATTTTTTGCAAGAAATTGGCGATCTGGAGAAAGTAACACTTCTCCTGAAGGGAGAAACTCTATATGACCTGGGTCTCTAGATAAAGCCGACAGTTCTGATATTCTAGCTCCTGAGGCCAAACTTATGAGGAATAGTGTTTTCCTCAATAGGGCTAGATAGTCACACGAGGTACTGTTAGTATCTGAAGCTAACTTAAGAACATCATTTAAGAACCATGACACCCACTTGGGCCTCTAAGTAGGTCTGAGTCTGGCGTAAGCTCTGGGGATAGATGTAAAGTATGAATCCGTTAAATCCATCTTGAATCCGAATTGGAAAATCTTTTTAACCCTTAAACGCCGAAGCGGTAAAAATCAAAAACTCCCCCGAATTCCGGAGCCGGTTTTGAGTGAGCGTGGAAGCGGAAAAAATAATTTTTTCAAAAAATCACAGCGCGCTTAGTTTTAAAGATTAAGAGTTTATTTTTGGCTCCTTTTTTTGTCATTGCCTGAAATTTAGTATGCAATCATCAGAAATGAGAAATAATATCATTATCATATGTAAATAATGCGATATATAGGTAAGCGAAAAAAAAAAAATCATACATAATTGTATTAAAATCACGCTGTGCAAAAAACGGTAAAAGCTAACGAGTTTCTTTTTTTTTTCGTTGTATTGTACACTAAATTGCAATCACATTTTGATATATACATTGTAAAACAATAAAAGCAACACCGGAAAAATATTATCACAAAATGATGTACGAATTCGTAACGTGCGGACGTAAAAAGATGTTTTTTTCAAAAATTCACCGTAACTCTAAATATTGTTCTAGAGACTTCCAATTTGTTTCAAAATGAATAAAAATGATTGAATATTACGATACTGTAAGAGTTTTTAGCTTACAATTGCATTTTTAGACCATTTCGGTAGAGTCAAAGTTGACCGAACGTGGTTTTTTTTCTATTTATCATGATTTATATGCAAATATTCCAAAAATGAGAAAAGCTACAACCTTCAAATATTTTTCCTTTTATTTTACCTGAAATTGCGCACATTTTCATATATAAAACTCTATGAAATGCCTAATATGAAACGGAGCAAATTTTCCGAGAATTCGATGTACGCAATTCGGAGATTTATGGCGGAGAATCCGTGCGCGGAGGGAAGGAAAGTTTTTTCATAAATTCACCATAAATCGAAATATTGTGCTAGAGACTTCCAATTTGTTGCAAAATGAAGGTAAATGATTGATATTATTTAAAATATAAGAGTTTTAGCTTACAAATTGCGTTTTTCGACATTTCGGTAGAGTCAAGTTGACCGAACGTGGTTTTTTTCTATTTATCATGTTTATTTATGCAAATATTTCGAAAATGAGAAAAGCTACAACCTTCAATTATTTTTCGTTGTATTCTACATGAATTGGCGCACATTTTTCATATATAAAACCTTTATGTAACTGGCTAGTTTTAAAATGGTGCAAACATTTACCACAATCGCCACGTATGATTTTTTCGGAAGAGTTACCGCGCGGACGTAAGGAAAATGTTATTTTTTTCATAAATTCACCATAAATCGAAATATTGTGCTAGAGACTTCCAATTTGTTACAAAATGAAGGTAAATGATTGAATATTACTAAAATATAAGAGTTTTAGCTTACAATTGCGTTTTTCGACCATTTCGGTAGAGTCAAAATTAACCAAAGGTTGAAAATTTGTCACTTATCATTTTTTATATGAAAATATTTCAAAACTGATGAAAGCTACAACCATGGGTTGTTTTTAGTTGTATTGTACATGGAATTGCGCACATTTCCATATATAAAACTTTATGTAACGGCTAATTTTAAAATGGTGCAAACATTACCACAATCGCACGTATGATTTTTTTCGGAAGAGTTACCGCGCGGACGTAAGGAAAAAGTTTTTTCATAAATTCACCATAAATCGAAATATTGTGCTAGAGACTTCCAATTTGTTGCAAAATGAAGGTAAATAGTTGAATATTACTACAATATAAGCGTTTTAGCTTACAATTGCGTTTTCGACCATTTCGGTAGAGTCAAAGTTGACCGAAGGTTGAAATTTTGGCACTTATCGTTATTTATATGGAAATATTTCAAAACTGATAAAAGTTACAATCATCAGTATTTTTTTGTTGTATTTTAAATGAAATTGTGCACATTTTCATATATAATACTTCATGTAACGGATAATTTAAAACGGTGTAAAAATTATGTTAAAGTGACGAAATAATTTTTGAGATGTGTCACTGATACTTTTTAGTACGATAAGAAAGAAATTCGCGCTTGTGCGCCTGCGTAACGATTGTAAACAAAAAAACGCCTTGATCCGTGAACTCCCAGCATCCCCCAAGGCGCGTGATTCAAAAGTTTTTGGCTGGTAGGCCTATAAGTATTTTTCCGCGAATTTTAAAAAAAACTTTTTTGAGCCGACGTATGGTACGTCCATTCGGAAATCGGGGGAGATTTTGACTCGACGTTTAATACGTCCATTCGGCGTTTAAGGGTTAAGAGCCAATTTGGTAGTAGTAATGGTACTAGCTGCCAAACCTTTTTCAAATAGTGATCTGAAAAAGGATATTGCAAGATTTATGGTCATGGTTTGTGCATTAGATTCCCTCAGGAATGCAGCCAGTTTTTTAACTGCTGAATCATATTGACGAAGGGTTGATTCACGTTTATCAGATTCTAAGAACATGATGTTCTGAGGATCGATATCACCATCCCTCTGTGCTGCAAACTTCATGAAGTCCATAAAGTTAGGGCTTTCTGAATTCCTGAGGAAGCGAACACAGTCCGTGTTTGCACTAGTTGTGGTAGTCTGGGATTGGGAATCCCTTGAGGGCGGAGTCCCAACTCCAGCAGAAGAGGGAACCAATTGCTCTTGAGCCAATTGGGAGCTATCAGAGCGATATGACCCTTGAATGTCCTGAGCTTGTTCAGAACTTTCATGAGAAGATTCACCGGAGGAAAAAGGTAAATCTTCTTCCATTGATTCCAATCTATAGCCAACGCGTCCGTGGCATAAGCCAGAGGGTCCAGGTTGGGGGCCACATAACAAGGGAGTTTGTGGTTCGACTCCGTGGCGAAGAGATCCACCTGAAGCCCCGGTACTAGCTGACAGACCCAACTGAATGACTTCTTGTCCAGGGACCATTCGGACTCCAGTGGGACCGAACGTGATAACACATCCGCCACCACGTTCCTTATTCCGGCAAGGTGAGTGGCCGATAGGTGCCACTTGTTCTTGCCTGCTAGTGAAAAGATGGCTATAATGACATGGTTCACGTGGCTTGACTTGGAACCTCCCCTGTTGATGCAGTGTACTACCACTGCACTGTCGAGCACCAGCTTGATATGAGATTTCTTGGCTGGATGAAGTTTCTTCAGGGTGAGGAACACTGCCATGGCTTCTAGCACATTGATATGAAGCTGGCGGAATGGAAGGGACCATGTTCCTTGTACCTTTTTGTACTGTACTGAGATTACCTGCCCCAACCTGTTAGTGATGCATCTGTGTGGATCACTAAGGCCGGTGGAGGGAACTGTAGTGGAATTGTCTTTGACAAGTTCTTGACCTTCATCCAGGGACGGAGACGCTTCCGTAAGATCGCCGGAATCGGAGCTAGTCTGTCCCGGGATCTTTTGTTCGCTTTCAAACGCCAAACTCGATTTATATCTTTTAGTTTGGCTTTCAACAGGACGTCAGTCACTGAAGCGAATTGGAGAGAACCTAAGATCCTTTCTTGGTTTCTCCGGGACATCTGTTTGCACTTGAGAAATTGTCTGGTTGCCTTGGCTATTTCTCTCCTTTTCAACGGCGGGATTGATAGAGTATGCGAATCCAAATCCCATTGAATTCCCAGCCACTGGAAAATGCCGGGGTTAGCCGGGACTTTGTCCTGTTTATCTGGAATCCTAGGTATTCCAGAAAACGGATGACCGTGGTGGTTACTTTGCGGCAAGCTTCGATGCTTGTGGCCCACACAAGCCAATCGTCCAGATAGGCTACTACCATGATTCCCTGAGATGTTAGTTCCTGGACTACCGTTTCCGCCAACTTTGTAAATATCCTGGGGGCTATGTTGAGCCCGAATGGCGTTACCTTGAAGGAGTAGGCTTGGTTCCCTAACTTGAAGCCTAGGAACGGGCGGAAGTGTCTTGCTATCGGAACATGATAGTAGCCAACTGTAAGATCTATAGAGGTGGTGATGGCCCCACGGGGAAGTAAGGTCCGTACCTGTGAAATGGTCAGCATCCTGAACTTGTCGCAATGAATGAATAAGTTTAGACGGGACAAGTCTAAGATTATTCTTCGTTTGTCTGAGTCTTTCTTTGGCACGCTGAACAAGCGACCTTGAAATTTTAAATATCTGACTCTTGACACTACTCCTTTTTGAAGGAGATCGCGGGAATACTCTATCAATTCCGCTGTTGGTTCTTGATAGAAGGTGTTGGGTGGGGGTGGACCTTGGATCCAACTCCAACCCAGACCTTTGGACACAATACTTTGGGCCCAATTGCTGAACCTCCAACGTTGACGAAAGAGGTATAGCCTCCCTCCTACCTGAAGGTTCTCATTGGGTTGCTGAGGGGCGACCTCCACGCCCTCCTTGTGAACCTCTGCCTTTGCTGGTAGCTCTTACACCGCCTCGCTGACGAAAGGCGCCTCTAGCTCTGCTACCCCTGCCGAACCTATTGAAAGCCTGAAAGGCTTGGCTTTCAAACGTCAGGTTGAAGGCCGGGGAGACAGCAAAAGAGGTTGATGCCTGCGGCTGTTGGGGCTGTGTCAACAGCACGAACTGCTGTTGCGGTTGGCTTTTAGAGGTTGAAGGTTGGGGAACCGGTACTGCCTGAACCAAAGTCTGTTGTTGTTGCGGGGCCTGGAAGGGCTGGAACTTCCTAGGCTTCTTCTTGGCTTTGGGATTTGATGTGGAAGACTCCGATTTCCTTTTGGAGACCAATCCCCACCGAACTCTTAGACTTTGGTTAAATCTAGCAGCCTCATGTTGTACCTCGTTCACTGCTGAGGCTGGAAAAAGGTCCGGTCCCCATATTGAAGAGGCCAGGAGTTTGTTGGGCTCATGCTGGATTGTGGATTCTGCTAGAACATGCTTCCTGCAATTCCTCCTAGCCACAACAAAATCATATAAGTCACATTGCATACTAGACAATTGTGCCTTAGCTATGATCTTGAATAACGGCTCCTGTGCATAGATAAGAGCCGCTGCTTCTGTCATGACTAGTACGTTGAGGGATCTCGCAATCCGGGTTCTAGCATCGAATTCTGTCTGGATGACCCCATCAGACAGCCTGGGTAATCTCTCACTAAACAGAGAGATAGCACAGTCAGGTTTGAGCTTCCCAACCGAGAAGGTGGCTGGGAGGTCTACCCAGAGGTCATCTGTTCCAGGGAGTAGGAGAGATGTTGGTTCCGTCTCCCGGAGCTGTGGCATAGGCTCATCTCTCATTGCCGCTTGCAGAGTGAGTTCTGCCACTTTAGATGTGAACGGGATGGGAGTCTCCTCGTCCACAGTGAAAATTGTGAAGGGACTTCTGAAAGCCGTAACCTTTAGTGTTTACACACTGCCATTCCTCCAGGTTACGGATCCAAGCTTGTTGTGCCTGGTCCCGAGAGAGGATAACCGTCTCTTTTGGGACCTTATCCTCCCTTATCAAGGCAGATTCCGTGAGATGGACATAGCCCATGAAAGGGGCTTGCAACCCTGGCGGGTGGAACTCGAAGTCCTCAATCCTTCGAGTCCCGCAGCCCTCAGTCGTAAGCATTCTGTTCACGAAAGGTGCGTATGAAGCCACCCTCCATGGGTTACTTGGGTGGAAGGGAGAGAGAGTGGAGGAGTCCGGCATCAGCGGGCCTTGGGCTGCTTGACCGGCTTGTTGAAGCCCCGACGCTACGCCTTGCTGGAGACCTGCAACTATGGTCTCCTGTGTGACCAGCCTTTTTTCTAGTATTTCTTGAAACTTGGTAAACCCCCATGTTGCCCATCTGTTGCATCATGTTGGATGCGAATGCTTCCTGGTCAAAGGAGGGGGGCTCTGCCCTCTCCTTGAATACTTTCGGTCTCACACCTTTGGAGGTGGATGCCACAGGGTCAGCGGAGGAAGAGTGGGCTCTTTCCTTGGAAGACTTAGTCTTCGACCCTTTGGAGAGAGACTCCTGTTTGATTCTGTCCGCTCCGGGATGGTGAGCCGGAACTTTACGGACTTGGCTGGTACTTGGCTTTCTAGGTAGGGGCTTTGGCAGCGATTTAGAGTCACACTTGCCCTTGACTTTAGGGATCACCGAGACGGATTTCGATCCAGCTGGTAGAAATCCCCCAGAGAACCCCTGGAAGGAAGTAGAAGAGGAAGGAGAGGAAGGTCTAGATGTGCTCAAGGGGAGGCCTTGAACACCTACAAAACTTGCCTCATTAGCATCCTTACCGTTGCCCATGCCGTCCACCGTCATGGTCTCGACGTCGAGATCTAGTGCAGCGACCTCCTCCGCAACCTCCTGCGCTGATGTCTCTCCTCTGAGGGCTGGGAAACTGCGTCTTGAATCGAGGCGATCAGGGGAGCTGCTACTTCAGGGTCCACGTAGCCAGTGCTTCTACCCCCCGGGAAGATCAAAGTAGCCATCTCTTGGGAGAGGATATACGGCTTCGCCTTGGCTACATTTCGTCCAAAGCCGCCCACCCATACCTAGAGGGTGGAAAGAGCAGCGTCCCGAACCGACTGAGCTCCCTGTAAGAGAAGGGTTAGTGTTAAACTTAAACTTAACTCTTATTACATTGTAACTTAACTTAGGAGGCATATCATTGACATATATTACATTGGTCCACCTTATATTATCATGTACACACCGGAGAGTCACTTACATCAGAGGAGACTCGTTCCACGAGATCGTAGCAGGTGACACAGTTCTCATGGTGCCACACTACTGAACCATCTAGGAGGACTGCGCAGGTGGCGTGGGTCCGGCAGACATTGTGCCCACAGGGATCCTGGAGGACGGCGTTGCAGCCGGTCTCCATACAATGGGTGGCCTGTAAATGGAATGATACATGAGTACCATTGTTAACCATCCGGACAATGTCCGTGGTTGATATGCCATAACACCGGAGTGTTCCGGTGATGTAGAATTATCCCCGTCTCGGCCTTCTCTTTGCCATGTACCATGCCGGAGAATCCGGTAGAGCTAGTAGTAAGTAGTTAACAGTGTTTCCGGTGACACCGGAGAACAGAAAACTACTGAATTCAGGGTAGCTACTATTGCCATACACTGGAGAAGGAGTAGTCCAAGCAGGTACCGGGTGTCGAGATGGGAGAGATCGGGTAAGGTGGCGGAGCTTGGTAACTCTGCCATAAAACTTAATCTGAACGGAGGGGTAGCTCCCGGAGGAGCATGGTGGCTCCGTAAACTTAAACTAAGACAGAAATTATACAATCAGCATTATACAATGGAATACAAGCAATAATGTAACCCCGTCTGAGGCCGGAGCCTCCAGGTAGCCAACATCCTCAAGGGGTCCGGCTATGCCGGAATCCTGGGTCCGCCAGAGCGGGTAGGAGAGGGTGACTAAAGGCAGGGGTATGGACCCAGAGAGCCGAGGAGAGCCGAGCTCACCCGAGCCTGGTAGCCGGCCGAGGCTAGGGCGAACAGAGCTTCTCCCCCTACTCTGGGGTGAGAGCGGCAGGGTAGAGCCACCCGCACACCGAGAGTCCCCGTGGGGACCTCCCTCCATCCCCCGAATGGGTACTCGGATCGGCTGTCAGCGACAACGTGAGCGAGACATCACCCCTCCTAGGTGGGAGATGTGGAAGGAGGATGAGGAGTGCGGTAGCGTGGTGGCTACTACGTGATCGTCTGGACTTCTCACGGTTGGGTGTGAACACACTCGTGGTGAAGAAGACCAGGCGAAAGGAAGGCTTATAGGCCAACTGGAGCCGACTCACAGATATGTAATAAAATAAAAGGTTTAATTTACACGGGAGGAAATAGAAATAAAATGAGGTAGAGAGAAAGCGAGACGTCCTGGAGGAACTAAGCTGAACCAACCGGGAAGGGTGGTCAAGACCTGGTAACTCCGAGCAGCTGGCCTAGTGTCATGACGAATAAACGCGGGACAGACGGCCAGGGTAGGCTAGGACTAAAAGTAGGACTAGCATCTATATAAAAGAGCCTAACTAGGTAACCTAACCAACAAGGAACATGCATGCATGAAAACTGGGTCGGTAGGGCTCCGATAGGCTACAAAGCGAGAACACGTGCTCAGTAAAATCCCCCGTGTAGGAACTAAAACGTCAATAAATGCATCATAGATAATAAAATAACAATACTGCTAAGAAATAATCGAGCTCACTCGGTATGGGGGACCACGTGAGACACGAAACAAGGAGACACAAAGGAGCGAGCTGCTGTGGTGGCGCGGGGCCGGCGCCGCGTGGGCCGTCGACTCATAAAACCTAAATAATTCAGTTAAACGTGCCAAGGGCAGCCCCTAAATAGTGTCAACTATAATAGCAGTACTTAACTTGGATGCAGAAGCAGCTTGATGTTCCATGTTGAAAATAAAAGGTTCCAGAGCGAAAACACAACACAGCACAGAAAAATGCGTGCAGCGTAGACATGCTATAAAGGAATGACGTCAGAGGAGCTAGCCGTAACAGTAGTGGGTAGTGAGCCTTAGGTCGGCTCCTCTCTAGTTGAGGTTTTTTGATGTAGGGAGAGGCTAAATGGAAAAGGACCTGTGGTAGTGGTTTCACTTGCCCCAGAAACCATACTGACACATAATAAAGGTGAGCGAGCCAGAATAATCTGGCATTTCCAATTTAGCTTTTTTCCGGTATTATAGCAATATTTTACCTTAGAAATAGTGCTAAAGGAACCTATTTCACGGAGCGACACAGGCTAAGCCCAGAAAAGAGAAATATAAAGTCTGGTGAAGTGACAATGAAATAAGACGACTGATATGTATACTGGTTAGTGATAAAAAGGTTAAAGATGTAATAGATGAGGGATGAGTAAATGAAAAAATAATGAAGGGTGAGATAATCTGTACTTGCCAAAGTCAATAAGACTAAAAGAAAGAAAAAAATTGGAAAAGGCAATCAATCAAATGCTGCAGTCAGATAGGATACTATTATGAGACATAAATGACTGTATAGAAATAGACAGTGATGGTTTTAACACAGTATGAAATGGGGACTTAAGCTTAGGAGAAAGAAATCAAGGGGGTGCAGTTGTAATTTTACAAAAGTCAAGGATTGAAGTTGCTAAAAACAGTTTATGAAACCAAATAAGAAGTTGATTGGATGGGAAAATGGCAAAATGGAAACAAAGATTGATTTTATTATGTTGAAAAGTATGGCCAACTTTAAGATAAGGATTGCACTGTTATAACTGCTGAAGCTTGCTTAACAACACAAGAAACAACTGAAGTAAATTTAATAGTGAAGGGTTGTTGCAAGATGAAAAAAAGCTGACAAAGAGAAAAGACAAGCTGAAAAATGAAGTCAAAATGGATATCAACAAAAAGTGCAGGGCATACCTACGCTCAGTGGAAACTGTTAAAAGGCAACTGAAGCATATTGTATGAATCTGGGAGAGCTATGGAAGATGATATACGTACCTGGTGGAGGAATCAAAATGTGCAGAGAGCAAATGAAGAGAAGTGAACCTTCAAGCTCTGGTAGATGACAGGCAAGCAAGAGATTAGAGATATACACACAAAAGAGGAGGGAGACTAAAAGGCAAGTGGCAAGACAAAGAAGAGAAAGAATAAAACAACTTAAGATAGGTAAAATATTTTTTTTTATAAAACAAAATTTTTTTTTTTTTTCAAAACACTCTATACTTCTTAATTTAGTAGTTTGCATCAGTACAAAGTCCACAAACTAAACCCAGAGGCAAAATAGAAACCATCAACCTTTTATATCCTTAGGCAAGAACATGTGCACCTGGGTCCTCAAACAACCTTCTAGAAAACCTCTCACTCATGTGTAGCACCAGAGCAAGGAAGTTAAAAGTGATTCAAAGTTGGGTCTTTCCGTAACCTAACACAAGTTTCAGTGCCATAACAGTTGGTGTTATTGTTCAATAATTACCTCTGGAAAGAGATGACTAAACTTCCATGTCCACATAAAAGTCACTAGCATTTATGATTTTTTCACTTGCCATGGAACAACATCTGATCCTCAATAAGTACTTTATTATTCCTACCATGTGGCTACATTTGAAGGATAAATGAACCACTCTATTTTGGACTGCTATACGGCTTACATACAATGCTCCTAGTGTCTTTAGGATCATTAATTTACTAAGAACAAATCCAGCATTAGATGCAGAGCTCTGCCGAGAACAGATCCAGCATTAACGCACTGCTCTACCGAGAACAGATCTAGCATTAGATACAGAGCTTGCTCCGAGACTTTCACCACTTTCGATCAAATAGTTATTTATTTTAATCAGAAGGGTGAAGAGACTCGCTATCCACTTTTAACAGTTATAAGAATTACATTTAATGCCTTGCATAGGTGGTTAACCAAATATCCATTATGACAGGATAAGAAGAATAAAATAATGAGAAAATGCCATTAACCCAAACTCATTTAGCTAGAAAACCTATACAAAACAGTCATGATATTCCACTGGCCATCCAAGACAAGGGAACAAGAGCCTGGGAGTGTAGTAACTTCTTGCTATGCCATCTTATTTCACCCACTCCTCTGGTAATATATGTAGTTTTGTAAACTGATCCACCTTAAGTACCACACTATTGGCAGGTACTCAGAACATATCACATACGTACTAAGAATGATCAGTGAGAACCTGATCAGTGATTTTCAAGTTATTTGAACATACAATACAAACAAAGGACAACATCAGAATACTATTGTCATAAAATGTACATATGTGCATACATTAAAATAAAAATAGCACCTCAGCCTCACACATTTTGGGGTCTGCCTCTCCCAATGGGTGATGATATCTGTCAAGTAATGAAGACTCATAATGCCTACACATTACAGCATTTTGGAACAACTTGTTTGGCTGTACTGTAAAGCAATCCCATATTAAATTAAATAATAGCCTATCCTAACCAGTATTTTGTAATTTTCATTCAATTTAAAATATCACATAACTTACTTAGCATTCAATTCAGAGAAACTGAATACTCAACTAAACAATATTGTATAGCTTAGCCTAGCAAAAACATAGCCGACTGCAGTAGTTCTCCCTACTTGCCAGGCATGCTTACAAGATATGTAAAATACACTAAAAAATCATACAGTATTAACACTGTAAACAACTTTTTGTTTGATTTAACAGAAGGGCCTATCAGAGAAAGGAGTTACTTAATATAAGGATATTTAACTCAATTTGCACCTCTAGTAAAGAAATTGATTAAAACTATATGTGTATTTTGAGTGACAACACATTTTTAAGATACTGATTATAGCACACACACATCATGATAATGTATATCAAGGTAAAATAAAACCTAAACTACTGAAAATCTGGAATACTAAAAGCTCTCAACTTTTTTACCTTAAAGATAGAACCCCTTTAGTATGAGAAACTTCAATGGCTATAATGATCAAACATGGGTGGGAGATTAAATTTAATTACCTTTCTTAACATGGCTCCTTCCTCACTCCTACTCAGTGGCTGGCTCCTCCTTTTCCCATTGTACATCTACAAATCATTTGCGCAAGTGGATACAACCCAGGAGAAAACATTCTCTTTCAGAAACTGAACACCTAATCTCATACTTTCATAAATTTGCTGTTAAGAAGGACTGATATGTTAGTATTTTACATTAACACTTCAACACTAAATTCAAGACATACTAGTTCCCAGTGTATCACAAACTTATGACTTAAAAATGAGGGTTACTTAAAACCACAAAATAATTGTTTGTTTTACCTTTTCATAGTTAAATTGCCATATAACAATATGAATGTCAACATTTTATAATGAAAAATATCTGCATATCTACCATGATCTGTTAGCATCAAACTTAAAAATCAACTTCATACTTACTACTAGAAAAATCTAAGGTATTTATGGTAAATAAAAAATATACAATAAAAATTCTTTTATTCATGCTTAAACCTATCTACACAAATGTATATGTATTTAAAAAAAAATTATGTATTACCTCTCTTCATCTTTTGTTGATCTGCTAATTCACAATATATTTGAACCATTACTATGAATCAAACACTGCACTTTTGAGGCCTCATTAAACTTTGTCCATGCTGACGAATAACACTTCTTACTTTATTTTCAATTGTTTTCTCATTTGGAAAAAAGTAAGTAAGATCTCTAACTTCCTCTGGATCGCCCTCTATGAGAGAGTCTTCTGCATAAGCTTTCAAGAGAGCTTTCATGATAGATACCTTTCTAATACCCAACAATGTGAATTCTTCAATCTTTTTCAACAAACATGGATGTGTTTTCTTTGCCCTCCATTCCTGTTCACTTACAACATGACCTCTGTGAGTACATTTTAATGGTAATTTTATGTGAATATATTTTTCAGAGTTTATGTCTTGTGGAGTTTTCGCAAGAGCCGCCTTCAGAGTGTTTAGCCTAGCTCGCCTTACTCTTCTGCTGAGGCCATCAATTGAATAGTCAGTATATCTGCCAAAATAATGAAGAAGGAAATGGAAAATGTATAAAATGTTTTAAATAAGCAAATTATTATAAATATTTGTATTCTCTTTGTGCATTTATCAAATATCAATAGGCATATGCTATACAATCTTACTGAGCAGAATTCTTGATGATGTTTTTGTAAAACCCTGGATGTCAAAAATTACTAAGATGAAACTCATTAAGCTGAAGATGTAAAATAAATTAACAGCCTAAATATATCTCGGGGGGAAAGGGCAAATAGGTTAATAATTAGTGTAACACACAAGTCAGAATATAAACTTTTAATAATCTGAATAAATTAATCAAATTCTTTAAAACTAAATCAGTTTAAAAAAAAACATTAATTATAATTAGACAAAACTATTGGTCACTGAATAGCAAGTAAATTTCAGTATTTTCTTCAACTGGGCAATGCTTTTGCAATCTCAAGTTCCCCAAATTAACTGCTTCACCTTTTGCATACCCTGGCCTTCTTACAGTTGACTGTTTCAAGGACACAAACTCCAGGCAATCAAACATTATAAAATATCAGCTCTGAAGCTTTCTCTACTGTGTAAACAAGGTTCCATTATTCTGGGTACGGTTCAATATCTTCACCTTTTATAAGCAATAACATTCACTTATTCAACTTTTAAAAATAAAGCTAATACTAGGTTCCATAACAAGTACAATATGCTAGTACTGTAGTGTCAATTGAGAAACCCAGTAACTCATAAAAACTTGTTAACCACAATGTAATGATAAAAAATGTTATTGTTATGATACAATAAAGTTTGTTCATACTTACCTGGCAGATATATATATAGCTGTATCTCCGACGTCCGACAGAATTTCAAAACTCCCCGGCACACGCAGTGGGCGGCCAGGTGGTTAGTACCCATTCCCGCCGCTGGGGGAGGCGGATATCAGGAATCATTCCCATTTTCTATTCAGATTTTTTTCATACCACTGTCGCCCCTGAGGGGAGGTGGGTGAGTACTTTAATTATATATATCTGCCAGGTAAGTATGAACAAACTTTATTGTATCATAACAATAACATTTTGTTCACGAAACTTACCTGTCAGATATATATATAGCTGAATCCCACCATTGGAGGTGGGAAGGGACAGAATAGAAGGATTTAGGAAACACCTCAAGTGCAGATGATTGACATCTTGATTCCTTACCTGTTAGCATAGCTGACTTCTTGATTACTGTCACCGAAGTCTGCTTTTGCTTTACTAGAGTTGCCAACAAGGTAGTGACCTGTGTAGTTGGTGCGCTCTAGATGATCTGTCAACGGGGGCGTGACCACAATGTGACTAGACCATATTGACCATACTGTGAGGGCAACGAAGCTAAAACCACCACCTGACCTAACCTATCGAAGTTAGCCCCATAACTTCTAGGCTAACGAAAGGGAAAGCGCCTCAAGCGACCAACCCTTCAAAGTTAAAAGCACACCTATCCCTTTTTCTATAGGATAGGATTCGTGCTGCTTCCTGCCTCCAATAATATTTCTACGGATATGTATGGTCCTAGCGACTCGCAGATCTCATATGTCGTCTTCACATCCCGTCGGGAGTGTGAAGCGAACACAGAGTTGCTTCGCTCAAACGTGGCACTCAGGATATTACTGAGTGTCATGCTCTGTTGAAATGCTTCCGAGGCCGCGCCCTCACCTCGTGAGCACTTACTTTAAAAGGTTTCAAATCTTTGTTCAAACATGACGAATGAGCCTCTTAGAAAGACTCCTTAAAAATAACGCCAGGGCGTTCTTCGACATGGGCAAGTCTGGTCTTTTTACGGAACACCGCAGATTGTCCGAATGACCTTGACTTTCTTTAGTTTTATCAAGATAAAACTTGAGAGCCCCGACAGGGCACAGGACTCTCTGTGGCTCTTGCCCAATAATTTGTGCCATCCCCTTGATCTCCAGGCCTCTGGGCCAAGGGTTAGACGGGTTTTCGTTCTTAGCAAGAACGGAAGGCTTAGAGGACACCGAATTATGTCCTCTAAAGCCAAAACCTCTGATGATGGCTAAAACCTCACTAACCCTCATTTCCGTAGCTAGAGTGGTTAGAAAATTAGCCTTTCTGGTCACGTGTATTAAGTTTACAGAAAGGAGAGGTTCGAAATGCTTTGACCATCAAGAACTTCAGGACTACGTCTAAGTTCCATCAAGATTTCCGCACACCTCAAAGATCGTGAAGGGCTTTGTTGTTTGACAGATCCGAATCTCTGAGCCTAGAGGCCGTCAACAACATATTTCCGTATTCTACAATCGTTGGGACTGTTAGCTTATCCCATACTTCAGACGGAATGGGAAGGCGGTAAAGTCATTCACAGAGGTCAGAGGTAGAGGAACAGTCATTCTTCCTGCCCCTTATGTCCAGAAACGGCCCACTCCGATTGGTACACTGCAAAATATGCAGCACTGCTTTGCTTTGGCAATGAGACTTGCAATTAATCTTGAAGATCCTCTCGCTTCTTGACAGTCTGAACGCATTCAGACTCAGATCGGAGAGATTTTAGGTACCTCTCGAAGTGAGGCTGTTAGAGTAGACCGATTCTCTCGGGAAGGGTCCTTGGAAAGTGCTCTCTGAAGGACGTGACCTCTGTGAATCCAGCCTCTCGAAGGCCAACATGGGGCGATCAGCGTCTCTCACTCCCTCTGACGCCAGAGATTATCTTATTACATTTCCTAAGCTTTTGAATAGGGGAAAAGGGCTAACCAACTATCCCCCATTCCATACTATAGGATGGCGTCTATTGCTACCGCTCTCGGATCGAGAATAAGGGCGCAACGTAGAGGAAGCTTCTTCGTCTTCAATATTGCAAAATCTACGAAAGGACGTCCCCAAAGTCTCCACAACTCTCGACATACTTCTAAGCGAGGGATTACTCAAAGTCAAACGTCAGTAGTTGCTGCCGTCGATCGAGAAGATCCGCACGGACGTGCAATCGTGGAACGAACCTCTTAAGGATCGTTACGTTCCGTGCCTATGCCGATAACCATCTCTCTTTTCTTGGGATATGAGAGAGCTGCGGATTATCTGAGATGATTTGGACCACTCGACCAAAACCTCACTCTTCGAGAGGAACTGGAGAGCCAACCAAATTGCTTCCAATTCTTTTAGATTATGTGCCAGGACCTCTGTCCGGATGCCTGGCTCCTCTCATTATCACCTGAGGTGATCCTTAACCCATTGAGAGACGTTTAGAATTATCTCTAGATCTTTGATGTTAGTTCAGTTTTCTCCTGTAGGAAAAACTGTAGAGGTCTGAATTGCAGTCTATTCAGGGAAACAAGCTTCTCCAGCGAGGAAATGGTCCCCAGCAGACACGCCATTCCATTCACTAAGCATGCTTCCTTCCCTAATAAGGCTGCGCTTTGCATAAGCAGGAGAGCATTATTATAGTGCTATGCTGCGGTAGACTCGTACGAATTCTGTTACAGTGCGGTAAGCAGCGCCGAACATGTCTAAGAGATATCTCTGTTGAAAATTTCTTAGCAAAAGGAAGTCGTTTATTCATGATTACCAGAAATCCCCTCAACCCGAGGCGAAAGTCATGATTGTAGGGCAGAGATACGGGTTCGTAAATCAATCCCGCGGGAGAGAGAGACGTAACCGACTGAGCAGTACAACGAGCTACCTAACACTGAGTTGGTGACAGTGTGAGACACTGTGACAGTTACAGGCAGCAGCTTATGTTCACCTTCTCGCAGTCTTATGCCGAGTTGCCAGCTATTCTATTCATCTAAGGAATAGATTTTCCATTATTTGAACAGAAAACTCTCAAGTTGGCATATCTAAGCGAAACAGAATTCGCTAATACAGAAGCTGATTTTGTGTTGTCGTAACATTACGCCTTAATTAACCAAATGTTAAATCGGAAACTCCTGGAAAGTTGCCGGGAGTACCGATTAAATATACTGCGTCATCCACAATGACAGCACCTCTCGTTTCGCACTATTCTGCCTGAGTTACTAGCTACTCTCTTCTACGAAGGAATAGGTTCGTTACTATTATCGATCATAAGAAAATTCTCAAGCAGGCATATTTAAGCGAAACATAATTCGCTACATGCAGAAGCTGAGTTGGTGTTGTTGTAACAATACCTTCAAGCATTGTCCTTGACACCGGAAACTCCTGGAAGTTTGCAGGAAGTACCGATTAAATACACTTAAAATAACAGTCCTTTCGGTTGCCATCTGTAGAGGTAACCACGATATGCGTATATGACTTGAACAATTTACATTAGTAATATGACGCGAAGTTAAAATACCTAAGTATTGCAGTCACTTGAACATATAATTCTCTACTACATTCTTTCCTCGACGAGGAAGAGAGAGAGAATGGAAATCGACTGTCTTCATTCTCTTTTGCCAAGAAAATAGATAATATTATTCAAAATGGAAATCCTCAAGTGAGAACCGAAGATCGAAAAGGAAGTTCAAGCCTTCTTATGATATTTGACATAAGACTTCATGGACGTAGTCTATAAGTCTTTTTCCTGGATGAGCCTCTACTAATGAATGAGAGCTCTTTCGAAATTTTGTTACTTATCCGCTTATACGATAAAATGTTATTAAGAACTTTGTCAATGAGAACTAACCCAATTGCATGACGGAAAGTAATCCAGGAATTCGAGCATATAGCCTTCCCGATTCCCGCAGAAATCGAGGAAGGGGTAGGATTCCTGATTAGAGACTGGGCTTACGACAGGACCTGACCTTAATGTTCCCCTTCGGCAGCGCAATCCCGAAAGCAGACGAGGCGTTTATGACACCGAAATCTGCTTACAGTTTTCCTGGAACTTCCATCAATGTGAATGGATTCCTTCTTGATAACGCTCCCTTCGTAGAAAGAGAAGTAGACATCTTGACGAGACCAAACTCCTTCCTCTACTTCGACGACGCCTCTTGAAGAGCGTTCTTGCAGGAATCCTGCCGAACGTCTTGATGCGTAGGACGCCCTATCGTTCTGAAGAACGTCCTGGCAAGTGCTCTACCGAGCGTCATGACGTGTAGGATGCCGAGCGTCTTCAAAAGCGTCCTCCGCTAGCGTCCTGGCGAGCGTCCTCGCTAGCGTCCTGGCGAGCGTCCAGATGTGTAAGACATCGAGCGTCTTCCAAAAAGCTTATCAATGTTTATGACGTCGAGCGTCTTCTGAAAGGCCACCCGAAAAGCGTCCTGGAGAGCCGCACACTGCTCCTGAAGTGTGAGAGCACTATTGGAAGACGTAAGGCTATCGTCTCCAAGACGGCCTTAAAGACTTTCGTTACCTTCTAACAAAGACGGTGGCCGCCGGTGCAACATTTTGCGTCTTAGTAATGCAAATGAACAGATCCAGACACGCGCTCAAAAAAGGAACGCCGAGCGTTCCGAAAGGCATCGTCGCGAGGTGCTTGCCGAACGTCCTGATTGCATTCTTTGAGCGTCTTGAAGAGCGTCCGGAATAGAAAGAGCGACGAACATCAAGGGAAGCGTCATAGTGAATGACGTGCGTCAACAACGAGTAACTTGAGAGGCTTCCTGGCGAGGGGAGAGCCGCTCATGAAACGCGAGCGTCCTAAGCATAAGTACGGTGATCCGTCATCAGGACGAGTCTTCAGGGACGTTCGCCACTCTTGACAAAAACGACGGCCGCTGTGCGACATCTTGCGTCTTTGTCACGCTCATCGACACTGCAGAAGGGCATTTAAAAGGACCCCTGTGTGTTCTTGGGTATTAGGAATTCTTTGCCCTTCTCCTGTCGAAAACTAGGATAGTCTGTCCAGTGTCATCTCTGTTTCCCGCTGACAGAGCGTCCCTTTAGGGACGAGTAAGATGCGTCTTGGCGAGCTGTTTGACTATGCAAATCAGCTTGCCGGACGTCAATCTTATGAGCTTGAACAATATCCCGTTTCGTAGTAAAGCGAACGTCACATAACGTATACATAACGCCATGAGGGGAGGAGGAAACCTTAGCCGATGACAAATAAGACCTCCTTGGAGCGTCCACCAAATTGGCGAAATCTCCTTGAGAAGAAGACGGTGCTTTCAATCCTGCTTCTTCTCCTGTTTCGTACCAGATCCCAGCTCTCCCTTTCAGTCTAGATGGAGGAAGTGAAAACGAAGTCTTCCTCTCGATAGAGCGTTGAATGTCTCGAAAGGCGTCCTTGTGAGGGTCCTGCCTTAAGGACATTTTTAATCTCTTGACCAAGACGACAGCCGCCTGTGCGACCATTTTGCGTCTTTGTCACGCTTATCGATATTAAGTCAAGCCGAAGGGACGCCAGATCGATGTGGGTTTCCCCGTAACCCTCCTTCGGCTTTCGACATGCCCTCTCCCTAGTCCTGGGGAGTCCGACAGAGGTCCAGGCCTAGAGGCGTTATGGGGCGGATCTGACGTTCCCTCCTGACGAGAGAGAGGAGCTGAAGCGTCCTCTTCTCTAAAGCTTCTTAGAGGGCGCGAGTCCTTCCGAGAGCTCCAACCTTGCGGGGGAGGACGCCTCGGAGGACGAGAAGCAATCTTTCATGATTCGTGCACGTGCACGATCTTTGGCAGCCTTATCCTGCCGAAGGGACGCCAGATCGTTGGGGGGGTTCCCGTAACCCTCCTTCGTTTTCAAACTTGCCCCCTCCCCTCGTCCTGGGAGTCCGACAGAGGTTTAGACCTAGAGGCGTTATAGGACCGATCTGACGCCCCTCCACAACACTAGGGCAAAATCAACATCACTACACTCACACACTGATTGGAGAGCGAGCACTTTTTCAAGCTTACTTGATGTAATCCACAATAATAGAAAGGGCATTACTTCTCACAGAACTTCCTCTAGGCCCGTAAGCCATACCACAGGGTTAGGCCAAAATAAAGTCTACTGGAGGTTAGTAGGTTCATTATCCTAACTTCTGTTACTGTGGAGGAAGACCTCCTGATTCTATCATGCTCTAATTTGCGTACATACGAATCATACGTCTCTTTCGGAATCAGTCAACATACACTAATTACATTGATCTCTCAACAAAGAAAACATGTAAACGTCATGTATACTAAACGAGTGTCTACCGAAGGTTTCGGTAGCCTCCCCTTACCCGTTTGCAGACAACAAAATCTGAAACTAGGCTACCTAGATTCAGACATCATATGCAATGAAAAAATTTTAATTAATTTATGATAGCTATGCCTAGCCACAAATCCAAGTCAATCATTCAAAATAATAAGTAGGATACTTAAGCGGCTAATGAAGTTTCAAAATCCTAGGCGGAGGTAGTGGAAACACGGTGTTTTCACTACCGCGACAGAGAAAAATCTGAATAGAAAAATGGGAATGATTCCTGATATCCGCCTCCCAGCGGCGGGAATGGGTACTAACCACCTGGCCGCCCACTGCGTGTGCCGGGAGTTTTGAAATTCTGTCGGACGTCGGAGAATACAGCTATATATATATCTGACAGGTAAGTTTCATGAACAAATTTCTTAGCAAAAGGAAGTCGTTTATTCATGATTACCAGAAATCCCTCAACCCGAGGCAAAAGTCATGATTGTAGGGCAGAGATAGCGGTTCGTAAATCAATCCCGCGGGAGAGAGAGACGTAACCGACCCTGAGCAGTACAACGAGCTACCTAACACTGAGTTGGTGACAGTGTGAGACACTGTGACAGTTACAGGCAGCAGCTTATGTTCACCTTCTCGCAGTCTTATGCCGAGTTGCCAGCTATTCTATTCATCTAAGGAATAGATTTTCCATTATTTGAACAGAAACTCTCAAGTTGGCATATCTAAGCGAAACAGAATTCGCTAATACAGAAGCTGATTTTGTGTTGTCGTAAACATTACGCTTAATTAACAAATGTTAAATCGGAAACTCCTGGAAAGTTGCCGGGAGTACCGATTAAATATACTGCGTCATCCACAATGACAGCAACCTCTCGTTTCGCACTATTCTGCCTGAGTTACCAGCTACTCTCTTCTACGAAGGAATAGGTTCGTTACTATTATCGATCATAAGAAAATTCTCAAGCAGGCATATTTAAGCGAAACATAATTCGCTACATGCAGAAGCTGAGTTGGTGTTGTTGTAACAATACCTTCAAGCATTGTCCTTACACCGGAACTCCTGTTAATGTTCCCCTTCGGCAGCGCAATCCCGAAAGCAGACGAGGCGTTTTATGACACCGAAATCTGCTTACAGTTTTCCTGGAATTCATCAAGTGAGTGGATTCTCTTGAACGCTCCCTTCGTAGAAAGAGAAGTAGACATCTTGACGAGACCAAACTCCTTCCTCTACTTCGACGACGCTCTCTTGAAGAGCGTTCTTGCAGGAATCCTGCCGAACGTCTTGATGCGTAGGACGCCTATCGTTCTGAAGAACGTCCTGGCAAGTGCTCTACCGAGCGTCATGACGTGTAGGATGCCGAGCGTCTTCAAAAGCGTCCTCGCTAGCGTCCTGGCGAGCGTCCTCGCTAGGCGTCTTCCTGGCGAGCGTCCAGATGTGTAAGACATCGAGCGTCTTCCAAAAAGCTTATCAATGTTTATGACGTCGAGCGTCTTCTGAAAGGCCACCCGAAAAGCGTCCTGGAGAGCCGCACACTGCTCCTGAAGTGTGAGAGCACTATAGGAAGACGTAAGGCTATCGTCTCCAAGACGGCCTTAAAGACTTTCGTTACCTTCTAACAAAGACGGTGGCCGCCTGTGCAACATTTTGCGTCTTAGGTAATGCCAAATGAACATATCCAGACACGCGCTCAAAAAAGGAACGCGAGCGTTCCGAAAGGCATCGTCGCGAGGTGCTTGCCGAACGTCCTGATTGCATTCTTTGGAGCGTCTTGAAGAGCGTCCGGAATAGAAGAGTGACGAACATCAAGGGAAGCGTCATAGTGAATGACGTGCGTCAACACGAGTAACTTGAGAGGCTTCCTGGCGAGGGAGAGAGCCGCTCATGAAACGCGAGCGTCCATAAGCATAAGTACGGTGATCGTCATCAGGACGAGTCTTTCAGGACGTTCGCCACTCTTGACAAAAAACGACGGCCGGCTGTGCGACATCTTGCGTCTTTGTCACGGTCATCGACACTGCAGAAGGGGCATTTTAAAAGGACGCCTGTGTGTTCTTGGGTATGAGGAATTCTTTGCCCTTCTCCTGTCGAAAACTAGGATAGTCTGTCCAGTGTCATCTCTGTCCGCTGACAGAGCGTCCCTTAGGGACGAGTAAGATGCGTCTTGGCGAGCTATTTGACTATGCAAATCAGCTTGCCGGACGTCAATCTTATGAGCTTGAACAATATCCCGTTTCGTAGTAAAGCGAACGTAACATAAACGTTTACATAACGCCATGAGGGGAGGAGGAAACCTTAGCCGATGACAAATAAGACCTCCTTGGAGCGTCCACCAAATTGGCGAATCTCCTTGAGAAGAAGACGGTGCTTTCAATCCTGCTTCTTCTCCTGTTTCGTACCAGATCCCAGCTCTCCCTTTCAGTCTAGATGGAGGAAGTGCAAACGAAGTCTTCCTCTCGATAGAGCGTTGAATGTCTCGAAAGGCGTCCTTGTGAGGGTCCTGCTTAAGGACATTTTTAATCTCTTGACCAAGACGACAGCCGCCTGTGCGACATTTTGCGTCTTTGTCACGCTTATCGATATTAAGTCAAGCCGAAGGGACGCCAGATCGATGTGGGTTCCCCGTAACCCTCCTTCGGCTTTCGACATGCCCTCTCCCTATCCTGGGAGTCCGACAGAGGTCCAGGCCTAGAGGCGTTATGGGGCGGATCTGACGTTCCCTCCTGACGAGAGAGAGGACGTGAAGCGTCCTCTTCTCTAAAGCTTCTTAGAGGGCGCGAGTCCTTCCGAGAGCTGCCAACCTTGCGGGGAGGACGCCTCACGGAGGACGAGAAGCAATCTTTCATGATTCGTGCACGTGCACGATCTTTGGCAGCCTCTTATCCTGCCGAAGGGACGCCAGATCGGTGGGGGGGTTCCCGTAACCCTCCTTCGGTTTTCAACTTGCCCCCTCCCTGGTCCTGGGAGTCCGACAGAGGTTTAGACCTAGAGGTCCGTTATAGGACCGATCTGACGCCCCCTCCACAAAACACTAGGGGCAAAATCAACATCACTACACTCACAACACTGATTGGAGAGCGAGCACTTTTTCAAGCTTACTTGATGTAATCCACAATAATAGAAAGGGCATTACTTCTCACAGAACTTCCTCTAGGCCCGTAAGCCATACCACAGGGTTAGGCAAAATAAAGTCTACTGGTACTGTGGAGGTAAGGACCTCCTGATTCTATCACGCTCTAATTTGCGTACATACGAATCATACGTCTCTTTCGGAATCAGTCAACATTACACTAATTACATTGATCTCTCAACAAAGAAAACATGTATACTAAACGAGTGTCTACCGAAGGTTTCGGTAGCCTCCCCTTACCCGTTGCAGACAACAAAATCTGAAACTAGGCTAACTAGTATTCAGACATCATATGCAATGAAAAAAATTTTAATTAATTTATAGATAGCGTATGCCTAGCCACAAATCCAAGTCAATCATTCAAAAAAATAAGTAGGATACTTACGCGGCTAATGAAGTTTCAAATCCTAGGCGGAGGTAGTGGAAACAGGTGTTTTCACTACCGCGACAGAGAAAAATCTGAATAGAAAATGGGAATGATTCGTGATATCCGCTCCCAGCGGCGGGAATGGGTACTAACCACCTGCCGCCCACTGCGTGTGCCGGGAGTTTTGAAATTCTGTCGGACGTCGGAGAATACAGCTATATATATCTGACAGGTAAGTTTCGTGAACAAATTATAATTTTTTTTTTTTAGCATTCATTTTGTTTACAAATTTAAGCACTCAATTCACTGTCACTGGCAGTTATCTATCAGAAGCAGAGATGGAGGAGTGTGTTATAGAATGTTTTCTGCTACACCTAAGTTGCTTTTGCTTTCCCTTGTAGTAGATTACAGCAGAATTACAATAAAAAAGTTTTTTATCTTTCCCAGCTGAATGCTTTGTCCAAGTTTTTTTCTGCCATAATGTAGCTATGAATATATTCATAACATTAAACACATAAATATAAAATAAAATTATCAATTTTCTCTTCTAAAATTGAGTTCTACTACATGCAATTACATATGGTATATTTAAAATGCAATTTACTTAATTGGCCATGCATAATCGCTGAAGTACTTACACAGTTTATTTCATTGACACATATCTTTGAAGGACATCCAGTCTTAGATGTTGGATGGGCTTTTCTCACTTTTCCTTCCATGTATATACAGTGTTCCTGAAAAGACAAATTTTGTTTGCTGGTGAAAAATCAACAGAAACAAAATTAAACAACTGGGTTCATTTCTAACAAGGCTAAGCAATACACATTTTCATAATAAAGTACATTATCACGAATAAGCCCCAATGACTTTAATCTGAAGGTCACATCAAGTTTGCAAGATCACTGACCTTGGTGTAATTTGAAAGGGCTTCATTAGTTATGAAAAACATGAAGTGACTATCTCATTGTTCAATAGTGTATGGCCAAGGTTAAAGTCCTGTAAAGAATGTATATAGAACATGGATCCTTAACTACACCTTTCATCATAATTATTACGTATTAAAAAATTAACAGACAGACAAATTGATTATTTCCCTTCCTGGGCATTTATGCATAGTACTAGTCTACTTTTAAACTAAGTTTGACTGAAATATCTTAAACCATGTACAAACCATGATAAAAAGATATGTGTGGAAGAAAAACAGAGGGAAATCTAGTTCACCACTTTTTTTTTTTGGTATGGCACTACTTACTACCAATCACAACAAAAAATCACCTAACAGTACCTTGATTTTTTTTGAGGGTGTGTATCTCACCCTCCCAAAATTACATATGTAGGTTTCTACTTCTATCACTAGAGGTTATATGACTTGCAAGATCTAGTAGTTTTGCTGTAGTAAAATAGCCTTCTAGGTCGTTTCTGCTTCCTTATTCCATCATCTGAGCTTTAAAATAAAAACAGTCTTTACAGTAACTGATCAAAATATCATTAGTTTCAACATACTTTTAGGTTAGATAATTTTCACAATTTTCCTAATGTTGACAGAGTTAATCAAAGTGTGAGAAAAAAAATGTTATTGTTATGATACAATAAAGTTTGTTCATACTTACCTGGCAGATATATATATAGCTGTATTCTCCGACGTCCGACAGAATTTCAAAAACTCCCGGCACACGCAGTGGGCGGCCAGGTGGTTAGTACCCATTCCCGCCGCTGGGAGGCGGATATCAAGGAATCATTCCCATTTTCTATTCAGATTTTTCATACCACTGTCCCCTGAGGGGAGGTGGGTGGGTACTTTAATTATATATATCTGCCAGGTAAGTATGAACAAACTTTATTGTATCATAACAATAACATTTTGTTCATGAAACTTACCTGTCAGATATATATATAGCTGAATCCCACCATTGGAGGTGGGAAGGGACAGAATAGAAGGATTTAGGAACACCTCAGTGCAGATGATTGACATCTTGATGTTCCTTACCTGTTAGCATAGCTGACTTCTTGATTACTGTCACCGAAGTCTGCTTTTGCTTTACTAGAGTTGCCAACAAGGTAGTGACCTGTGTAGTTGGTGCGCTCTAGATGATCTGTCAACGGGGGCGTGACCACAATGTGACAAGACCATATTGACCATACTGTGAGGGCAACGAAGCTAAAACCACCACCTGACCTAACCTATCGAAGTTAGCCCCATAACTTCTAGGCTAACGAAAGGGAAAGCGCCTCAAGCGACCAACCCTTCAAAGTTAAAAGCACACCTATCCCTTTTCTATAGGATAGGATTCGTGCTGCTTCCTGCCTCCAATAATATTTCTACGGATATATGTATGGTCCTAGCGACTCGCAGATCTCATATGTCGTCTTTCTTACATCCCGTCGGGAGTGTGAAGCGAACACAGATTTGTTGTTCGCTCAAACGTGGCACCTCAGGATATTACTGAGTGTCATGCTCTGTTTGAAATGCTTCCGAGGCCGCGCCCTCACCTCGTGAGCACTTACTTTAAAAGGTTTCAAATCTTGTTCAAACATGACGAATGAGCCTCTTAGAAAGACTCCTTAAAAATAACGCCAGGGCGTTCTTCGACATGGGCAAGTCTGGTCTTTTTACGGAACACCGCAGATTGTCCGAATGACCTTGACTTTCTTTAGTTTTATCAAGATAAAACTTGAGAGCCCCGACAGGGCACAGGACTCTCTGTGGCTCTTGCCCAATAATTTGTGCCATCCCCTTGATCTCCAGGCCTCTGGGCCAAGGGTTAGACGGGTTTTCGTTCTTAGCAAGAACGGAAGGCTTAGAGGACACCGAATTATGTCCTCTAAAGCCAAAACCAAAAATCTGATGATGGCTAAAACCTCACTAACCCTCATTGCCGTAGCTAGAGTGGTTAGAAAATTAGCCTTTCTGGTCACGTGTATTAAGTTTACAGAAAGGAGAGGTTCGAAATGCTTTGACATCAAGAACTTCAGACTACGTCTAAGTTCCATCAAGATTCCGCAGACCTCAAAGATCGTGAAGGGCTTTGTTGTTTGACAGATCCGAATCTCTGAGCCTAGAGGCCGTCAACAACATATTTTCCGTATTCTACAATCGTTGGGACTGTTAGCTTATCCCATACTTCAGACGGAATGGGGAAGGCGGTAAAGTCATTCACAGAGGTCAGAGGTAGAGGAACAGTCATTCTTCCTGCCCTATGTCCAGAAAAACGGCCCACTCCGATTGGTACACTGCAAAATATGCAGCACTGCTTTGCTTTGGCAATGAGACTTGCAATTAATCTTGAAGATCCTCTCGCTTCTTGACAGTCTGAACGCATTCAGACTCAGAGCGGAGAGATTTTAGTAGGTACTCGAAGTGAGGCTGTTAGAGTAGACCGATTCTCTCGGGAAGGGTCCTTGGAAAGTGCTCTCTGAAGGAGTGACCTCTGTGAATCCAGCCTCTCGAAGGCCAACATGGGGCGATCAGCGTCTTTCTCACTCCCTCTGACGCCAGCGATTATCTTATTACATTTCCTAAGCTTTTGAATAGGGGAAAAGGGCTAACCACTATCCCCATTCCATACTATAGGATGGCGTCTATTGCTACCGCTCTCGGATCGAGAATAAGGGCGCAACGTAGAGGAAGCTTCTTCGTCTTCAATATTGCAAAAAATCTACGAAAGGACGTCCCCAAAGTCTCCACAACTCTCGACATACTTCTAAGCGAGGATTACTCAAAAGTCAAACGTCAGTAGTTGCTGCCGTCGATCGAGAAGATCCGCACGGACGTGCAATCGTGTAACGAACCTCTTACGGATCGTTACGTTCCGTGCCTATGCCGATAACCATCTCTCTTTTCTTGGGATATGAGAGAGCTGCGGAATTATCTGAGATGATTTGGACCACTCGACACCAAAACCTCACTCTTCGAGGAACTGGAGAGCCAACCAAATTGCTTCCAATTCTTTAGATTATGTGCCAGGACCTTCTGTCCGGATATGCCTGGCTCCCTCTCATTATCACCTGAGGTGATCCTTAACCCATTGAGAGACGTTTAGAAATTATCTCTAGATCTTTGATGTTATTTCAGTTCTCCTGTAGGAAAAAACTGTAGAGGTCTGAATTGCAGTCTATTCAGGGAAACAAGCTTCTCCAGCGAGGAAATGGTCCCCAGCAGACTCATCCATTCCCCTCACTAAGCATGCTTCCTTCCCTAATAAGGCTGCGCTTTGCATAAGAGGAGAGCATTATTATAGTGCTATGCTGCGGTAGACTCGTACAGAATTCTGTTACAGTGCGGTAAGCAGCGCCGAACATGTCTAAGAGATATCTCTGTTGAAAATTTCTTAGCAAAAGGAAGTCGTTTATTCATGATTACCAGAAATCCCTCAACCCGAGGAAACAAAAGTCATGATTGTAGGGCAGAGATACGGTTCGTAAATCAATCCCGCGGGAGAGAGAGACGTAACCGACTGAGCAGTACAACGAGCTACCTAACACTGAGTTGGTGACAGTGTGAGACACTGTGACAGTTACAGGCAGCAGCTTATGTTCACCTTCTCGCAGTCTTATGCCGAAGTTGCCAGCTATTCTATTCATCTAAGGAATAGATTTTCCATTATTTGAACAGAAACTCTCAGTTGGCATATCTAAGCGAAACAGAATTTCGCTAATACAGAAGCTGATTTTGTGTTGTCGTAAAACATTACGCTTAATTAACCAAATGTTAAATCGGAAACTCCTGGAAAGTTGCCGGGAGTACCGATTAAATATACTGCGTCATCCACAATGACAGCAACCTCTCGTTTTCGCACTATTCTGCCTGAGTTACCAGCTACTCTCTTCTACGAAGGAATAGGTTCGTTACTATTATCGATCATAAGAAAATTCTCAAGCAGGCATATTTAAGCGAAACATAATTCGCTACATGCAGAAGCTGAGTTGGTGTTGTTGTAACAATACCTTCAAGCATTGTCCTTACACCGGAAACTCCTGTTAATGTTCCCCTTCGGCAGCGCAATCCCGAAAGCAGACGAGGCGTTTTATGACACCGAAATCTGCTTACAGTTTTCCTGGAATTCATCAAGTGATGGATTCTCTTGACGCTCCTTCGTAGAAAGAGAAGTAGACATCTTGACGAGACCAAACTCCTTCCTCTACTTCGACGACGCTCTCTTGAAGAGCGTTCTTGCAGGAATCCTGCCGAACGTCTTGATGCGTAGGACGCCTATCGTTCTGAAGAACGTCCTGGCAAGTGCTCTACCGAGCGTCATGACGTGTAGGATGCCGAGCGTCTTCAAAAGCGTCCTCGCTAGCGTCCTGGCGAGCGTCCTCGCTAGCGTCCTGGCGAGCGTCCAGATGTGTAAGACATCGAGCGTCTTCCAAAAAGCTTATCAATGTTTATGACGTCGAGCGTCTTCTGAAAGGCCCCCACCCAAAAAGCGTCCTGGAGAGCGCACACTGCTCCTGAAGTGTGAGAGCACTATAGGAAGACGTAAGCTATCGTCTCCAAGACGGCCTTAAAGACTTTCGTTACCTTCTAACAAAGACGGTGGCCGCCTGTGCAACATTTTGCGTCTAGTAATGCAAAATGACATATCCAGACACCGCGCTCAAAAAAAGGAACGCCGAGCGTTCCGAAAGGCATCGTCGCGAGGTGCTTGCCGAACGTCCTGATTGCATTCTTTGAGCGTCTTGAAGAGCGTCCGGAATAGAAGAGTGACGAACATCAAGGGAAGCGTCATAGTGGAATGACGTGCGTCAACACGAGTAACTTGAGAGGCTTCCTGGCGAGGGGAGAGCCGCTCATGAAACGCGAGCGTCCTAAGCATAGTACGGTGATCGTCATCAGGACGAGTCTTCAGGACGGTTCGCCACTCTTGACAAAAACGACGGGGCCGGCTGTGCGACATCTTGCGTCTTTGTCACGGTCATCGACACTGCAGTAAGGGCAATTTAAAAGGACCGCCTGTGTCTTCTGGGTATGAGGAAATTCTTTTGCCCTTCTCCTGTCGAAAACTAGGTATAGGTCCTGTCCAGTGTCATCTCTGTCCGCTGACAGAGCGTCCCTTAGGGACGAGTAAGATTGCGTCTTGGCGAGCTATTTGACTATGCAAATCAGCTTGCCGGACGTCAATCTTATGAGCTTGAACAATAATCCCGTTTCGTAGTAAAGCGAACGTCACATAACGTATACATAACGCCATGAGGGGAGGAGGAAACCTTAGCCGATGACAAATAAGACACCTCCTTGAGCGTCCACCAAATTGGCGAATCTCCTTGAGAAGAAGACGGTGCTTTCAATCCTGCTTCTTCTCCTGTTTCGTACCAGATCCCAGCTCTCCCTTTCAGTCTAGATGGAGGAAGTGCAAAACGAAGTCTTCCTCTCGATAGAGCGTTGAATGTCCTCGAAAGGCGTCCTTGTGAGGGTCCTGGGGACCTGCCTTAAGGACATTTTTAATCTCTTGACCAATGACGACAGCCGCCTGTGCGACATTTTGCGTCTTTGTCACGCTTATCGATATTAAGTCAAGCCGAAGGGACGCCGATCGATGTGGGTTCCCCGTAACCCTCCTTCGGCTTTCGACATGCCCTCTCCCTATCCTGGGAGTCCGACAGAGGTCCAGGCCTAGAGGCGGTTATGGGGCGGATCTGACGTTCCTCCTGACGAGAGAGAGGACGTGAAGCGTCCTCTTCTCTAAAGCTTCTTAGAGGGCGCGAGTCCTTCCGAGACGCTCCACCTGCGGGGAGGACGCCTCGGAGGACGAGAAGCAATCTTTCATGATTCGTGCACGTGCACGATCTTTGGCAGCCTTATCCTGCCGAAGGGACGCCAGATCGGTGGGGGGGTTCCCGTAACCTCCTTCGGTTTTTCAACTTGCCCCCTCCCTGGTTCCTGGGAGTCCGACAGAGGTTTAGACCTAGAGGCGTTATAGGACCGATCTGACGCCCCCTCCACAACACTAGGGGCAAAATCAACATCACTACCTCACCAACACTGATTGGAGAGCGAGCACTTTTTTCAAGCTTACTTGATGTAATCCACAATAATAGAAAGGGCATTACTTCTCACAGAACTTCCTCTAGGCCCGTAAGCCATACACAGGGTTAGGCAAAATAAAGTCTACTGGTACTGTGGAGGAAGACCTCCTGATTCTATCACGCTCTAATTTGCGTACATACGAATCATACGTCTCTTTCGGAATCAGTCAACATTACACTAATTACATTGATCTCTCAACAAAGAAAACATGTATACTAAACGAGTGTCTACCGAAGGTTTCGGTAGCCTCCCCTTACCCGTTGCAGACAACAAAATCTGAAACTAGGCTAACTAGATTCAGACATCATATGCAATGAAAAAATTTTAATTAATTTATGATAGCGTATGCCTAGCCCAACAAAAATCCAAGTCATCATTCAAAAAATAAGTAGGATACTTTAACGGCTAATGAAGTTTCAAAATCCTAGGCCGGAATGGTAGTGGAAACAGGTGTTTTCACTACCGCGACAGAGAAAAATCCTGAATAGAAATGGGAATGATTCCTGATATCTGCCTCCCACGGCGGGAATGGGTACTAACCACCTGGCCGCCCACTGCGTGTGCCGGGAGTTTGAAATTCTGTCGGACGTCGGAGAATACAGCCCATATATATATCTGACAGGTAAGTTTCATGAACAAACTGAATGTTTAAAATGGCATAAGATTACATTTGTAGTAGTTACAACTCACAATTACTTATTAATAGAAATGTTTGCGTAAAATCAGTTAGAATGCAAAAAAGGATAAGGGTACAAGCTATTAAAACAGAATTACAAAGACAGAAAGAGTACCAGAAAAACTCCATGATATTTATGACGAAGAAATTGCAAGAAAGTCAGATGAAATCGAGATAAATGTTGGTGCCCATCAAAATTAACACAAAGGCCATTATTATTTATAGGCAAGTCAGATGAAATTGAGATAAAAGTTGGTGCCCATCAAAGATTAACACAAAAGTCCCTTGAAGCTACTGTATGCATGACCTATTAACAATAAAATTAAATGAAGACATCCTAGAATCTTTAAATGTTAGCTCAATTGGTGAGCACAAATACCAATGAGCTGCCCTGTCTACTTTACTGAGACCAATGTTTGCAAGCAAACCCCCAATGATCTCTCAGAAGTGCAAATTGATTGATTGATTATTATAATAATCTAGCAACACAAAGTAATTTAGATACAGCCGAGAAGAGTGAAAGATTCAAAATAATCAGTCAATGTTTCAAAGCTGAAGGAGAGTTCTTAAACTCAATATTGGCAAACAGCAACGAGGATATGTAGACAAGGAAGTAAATGGGTACCCTTCCAATTCACCCTTCACCTCCAACACCTGACTACCTTGTTAACAATTTCAACAACCAATTCTAGCCATCACCAAAGATATTTCAATATAAAAGATGAAGGTTTGCATTCTTACTGAAACAAAAGTTTTAGTAACAGTGCTAGACCACTTATATTCTACAGTTATCTTTTCAACATTAGGCTGCAAATCATTGCATACATAAAAATTTGTATTTCATCTGCAAACATACAAGGATATTGCAAAAGTACTTACTCTAGGCCAAACATGCTCTCTGTGTGTTTTCCATGGGTCTGTAGAACTATATTCAACTCTTCCTCTGTCCTAACATAACCACTCACATACCCATCGTCACTTATTTCAATCAGGTTGAACACTTCTGGCAACCATTCTAAATTATTAGCCTCTTCAAGCGTTGGCTGATACTCTGCATCTTCTAAGTGTTCAATTGTTATGCATATGTCTTGTTCTTCTTTGACTGGGGCCACTTCATAAGAGATTTCATGTGATTTGGAGGATTGGGCCAATCCTATTCCAGCTATACAGTCCATGTTTCTCATTCCAGAAGTTACATTTGATGCACTTCTGATGGCATTTATTAGAAATATACATCATTGACTGTCACAGATCTGACAGTATCATTAAGATGATCTTCATTTTCAAACTGATCTGAAAACAATGCAAGAATATAAAATAACCATGCACTGAATTTTAATACACTGTATAAATTCAGAAAAAACTATACAGTGACAATACTGTACCAAAAAGATGACCTCCACTTTCAAACTTAACCAAAAACGTTAAACAAAAGAGTAAAAAACTAGGGTCAGGTGACCAATGGGTACGCATCGGTCCAATAAGTACGCATCTGCCATTTAAAAATGTCTCAGCAGAATGTAACAACTCTTTAAACTCCACATTTTGTCTCATTCTGGTCTTCACCCATTCCACTTAAATAAGGTGTAAATGCAGTTCTATTCCTTTTTATTAAAAACATGAAAAAAAGAAAGAGGGAAAGGCAAGAAAAAACATAACTTTCTAATGAAAAAGTAAGGCCTGTCACTGACATGTTATGTCTTTATAGTTTGTCATTTTATGCATTGCATAATTTTATGATTTTTTCCTATTTCTAAGTTGATCTGGCAATGGAGGGTGTATGAAACAAGCACCAATACTGCTTTTAAATAAGAGATAAATAAGGGACAAGGTGCATACCTACTGGACAGGGCTATGAAATGCAAGTCCAACTCGTATGCAATTTTTCAGATGCCTGCCACAGAGACCTAAGCCGCACTGCATGATAATCTAAGACCACCTGTCACTAGGGAGGATATGGGTTAATACCTGTGAAAATGTCTGAGTACTGCTCCAGTCAGTTTACCCCTTGGCTCAATTATAAAACAGGTGGAAAAGTTTTAAATGATTAGGATTTACTTTAAGCCAAGAGAGAGGATGTGAGGCTGAAGTTGACATTAGGATAAAAGCTGCATGGGGAAGTGGAGAGAGGTAGAAGGAGTAGTGTGTGATAAGAAAATGCCAATCAAGCTAAAAGTCAAGAACTAGCCTAACACATGAAAAGAGGAAGTAAAGCTTGAGAGAACAGAGACGAGAATGCTGAGGTGAACTATGGGAATATCGCTGCTTGAGAGATTGGAAAAGGACAAAATATGAAGGGCAAGCTTAGTAAAGATTACAGAAGTATTAGGCTAAGAGAGTCACGATTGAGGTGGTATGGACATGTGTTGAGGATCAATGATGAGGAGGGAGTGAAGAGGGTTTGGAAGGAACCTATTAGAGGATGAAGATCGCGAGGGAGACAGAGAATTGATGGTGAGATAAAGAGAAGGAAGATATGGAGAGAAGAGGTGTGGTGGAGGATGATGCCTTTAATACTAGAAGACAGTGGAGAAGGCGCATCAGAATTCCACTTTAGGACTAGATACCTAGGTATATTAGGGGCGATTGTAAATTGATGGGAATAATCTCCGCAGATGAAAACAAACTTAACTTTTCCTAGAATGCCATGTCCCGGCCTAACCTCCTAACCTTACTCAAGGCGCCATGCCCTGACCTAGCTGGGCAGGGGGGTTTCGGCCGCTCTGGACCCCCTCAAGTTAACACTAAACATTGTAGAGACCTGATCCCATTGTTCAGCAAACTACCCCTAAGTTGGAATATAGCCTATATAGGCTACCTATACTCTGTTTTTTTCCATCTGTCCATCCGCCTGTGGTGTTTGCTTATGGTAACATTGCGTCCCGGGCTTTAGATAGTTAAGCTGTGTAAGTTTTAGGTAAATAAAAGGATATCTGGGCGTACATTTGCAACTGAAAAGTGTTTTAATAATTTACTGTATACGAATTACACCGTTAATATTCGAAATAGGATAGCTATTCAGCAATAGGCTACTAGGCTAGCTGGTAAAATAGAATAGATATCCTAACTACCTAGCTACTAGTAGCTAACTACCTACCTATAGGGTAGGTTGTTCATCCCACCATAAATTCAATATACACTAATTACAAACCTGTTACATACATCCTTGCACAAAACTCTGTCGAAAAAAATAGAGCAACTTACAGAGAATGTGCTACTAATCTCGTCTCACAGTTTTAAACAGTCATACACAGTTATTAAATCTGGTCCTGAGCGGCCGTTCCATTGCTCGACATTTTTGCACGGTCTTTCGCGACCACATTGTTATTGTTATTAATAGCACCCTAAAATTTTAATGTGTAGTTTTATTTCATGGTTTGAAAATAAACTAAACTGTATACCATTCTGTGAGTAAACTTTCATGTCAAAACGCATTCATGAAATTCATATCATCTACAAATAGCCAAATGATCAGCTAAACAGAATGATCAAATTTCCTTGTTTTATGTTCCCAGGCATTCGATCTAATTGCCCCTTTTGCCTGATAGTTTGTAGCTTAGTTGTTGCTGAAATACGATCATAAAAGGTTCGAGACTCAAAACATTAAAAGAAATTAACAAGGTTCAGTAACATGCACAAAGATGTGCATAATGATATGTATATACTATAACACTAACGAAGCCATGAAAAATCTCAGACAATCCTTCAGAACTGCTTAATCGGTATGGAAGGAATAACGTGACAATTGCGTATTTCTATAACTGCAAATAAACAATAAATGATGGTAGACAACTACGACAAAAACAGTGTTTGCTAGGTGATAAAATACAAGCAAAAATATGCCCATAGCTCAGAAACTAACTAATGAGGAGCAGTTGCAAAGGAAATGTTGCGTTAGTGTGACTAACACAAACTCGCATGTTGACAGTCGTGGTCTGATTTCGAAGGTAGATATAGTAGCTACTAGCTATAATTTGGTAAGCAAAAATATATATTCAAAATTTCCCGTAATGGATCAGAAGTAAAGTGGGCTGCGAGTATTCAGTATATATAACCAAAATACTAAATGGTTAATTGACACTAGCTAAATACTACTACTAGGTAATAGGTAGTCTATCCTACCTACCTAGGTAGGTACTAGGCTATAGTACCCCTAATGTAATGACAGTCACGACACCCTGAAATTAGCAGTACCTGATTTTGGGTCTTTTTGGGCTGTGGAAATGGTGGTAATTTAGATTATTGACAAAATTTCCTAGCAGCAATACAGCTAAATATTACTTACTTGTTCAGCCATGTTCCTAACATTGTAACGTTGCTGGGGGTTGGGGGTATCGCTGGGGGGCCAATGTGCCGGGGGTGTCAGTGCTTGATGCCTTAGGAAAATTTAGGTTAAGGTAGGGTTAGGATAGGTTGCATACTTTAGCCTAATTATCTTAATTTTATTATGGGGCTAAGAAAAGGAGGTATTCTAGAAAATACTTAGGTAGCCTAACTCCGCACAGACTGCTAGGAACAGTCCCGCAAATGCATAACCCACATGGGAATGGGGCATCCAATGTACCTACCTATTTCGCCGTATTTAGCACTACCTAGGCTAGTCCCTGGGGGTTAATTACAGTCGACCATCAAACAATAACGATAAATTCTTAATAAAGTAACCCAAATAGTAGGGTACTAGCTAAGATAGGAAACTGTAATTTCCAAATAAATACCCGAAGCGGAGTTACTACCCAGGTTAGGTAACCTAGCCTAACCTAGATCTACCGAAAAGGATATTAGGGTAGTAGGTAAGCTATCCTGCAGAAATAGGTAGGCTAGTACTAGACCGAAAGTGCAACTTTTCCGTCATTTTACCAATTTCAGTTCAGGCTAGCAATTAGGCAAATTTGCTTGATTTATCACTGACTTTATATTTGTGAACTCGTTTTGTTTACTTTTTGTATTTTTATAATCTGTATTAGCCTACTTTGGAAAATGATTTCTCCCATAGCCTAGTATTTTAGTTTCTTATTAAGAACTTGCTGTTATTTTAATGTTTGTAACTATTTTGCAGTATTACCCAAACATGTTTTATGAACTCCTCTTCAGTATATATTATTAAAGTTAATTTTATTCACTTATGTTCAGCCGCATTTTCTCTTTAGCGTCATCATTTTAAAATTCATCTTATTGCCTAATCTAACTTTTTACCTCAGATTATTAATACAGTACACTGTACTTTTGCAGTCATTGTCAGTTACTTGAAATCTTTGTTTAGTTAATGATAAATACTGATCAAATATGTTTTTATCCCAGTTTTAGGTCAATTCATTTGATCAGCTAAGTATTATTACATTGGTGAATTTGTTTATTCTAGTTGCAGAATTAAAATATATAATTAATAAATAACATCATCATGATTGACTCCATTTTAAGTTTCTTTGGCTTTTGGCCAGCTTTATCTCAAACTGTGTTAAACTTAGCCCAATAAATTTCATATTTGTTCTATTCTGAATAAAGAAAAATATTCATTAATTTTCAATGATAAATAAAAACTAAAAGGCAACATAAATTATATGTAAAATATGTAAATCATATGGGTGCTCTGTTCACACAGGCAAGGCTGGTGTAATGTTTTGTTTTTTCATAAAACCAAGGAAAGTTATGAAGGACATGAAATATGTAGTATAGGAATTCTAAATAAAGTGTATACATCATTTTGGTGTTATTTGTTACTTCACAGATTTTCAGAATCAAAAATGAAGGCAGAGATAAAAAGAAATAAGAATTCACCAGGTGTTACACATTTGTCTGGTGTCAACCATAAATCTCCTGGGAAAGTATCTAAAAAGAAACATAGACACCCTGGCTTTAGTTCAGACCAAGTCTCCAAAATTAAATTGGTGACACAAAGTGATTCAGATGAAAAGCCAAAGAAAAAGAAGAAAAGTAAAATTAAGAAAAATAAGGAAGGGTTAAAAGAAACTGCAAGACATAGTGAAAGTATGTCTGAAGAGGAAATGCTTTCTGAAAATTCTGATCCAACCGGGGGAGAAGAAATGTCAAGCACGGAAGACGTAAAATCATCTGGTGTCTTAGAAAGTAATAGTGGAAAGAAAGAAGGATTTGGTAAATTTGTTGATGGAAGTGAAGATGAGAGGACCATTTTTGTAGGGAATGTTGGTTTAAATATTGGAAAACGTAAATTTGCCAGTTTCTTCTCCAAGTATGGAAAGGTAAGAACTTAAATTTTCATACAATCAACTTACCTGTCAGATATATACATAGCTAAGACTCCGTCGTCCCCGACAGAAATTCAAATTTCGCGCCACTCGCTACAGGTAGGTCAGGTGATCTACCGGCCTGCCCTGGGTGGCAGGACTAGGAACCATCCCCGTTTTCTATCATATTTTCTCTGTCGCCGGTGGTATCAACATTGTTGTTATTACCTCCTGACTTAGATTCTTTTTTCAACATTTGATCAACGTTTTTCGGCTTTTTGGTGACGTATTTGGATCGTGTTTTGGCATTCGCTACTGTGGACTGTTTTTGGAATAACTCTTTTGGAATTTTCTCAGTATGTCTGATTCTAATGTGAGTGTGAGAATGTGTGTGAATGTAGGCTGCAGGGTGAGGATACCGAAAGCTTCGGTTGATCCTCACACTGTATGCCGTAAATGTAGGGGGGTTCAGTGTTCTGCTTTTAACACTTGTAAGGAATGCGAGGGTTTTGAATGCAGAAGAATGGAAGACTTTGACTTCTTATTTGAAGAAGTTATGAGAGGGATAGAGTTAGACGACTGAAAGGTGGGGAATTCAAGGCCTATTGAGCCTTTCACCGATAATTCTAACCCTACTACTGTAGATTCTCCCTATAAAATCTCATTCTCAGAGTGTCTTTTCGGATTCGGCATCGGAAATCGCCAATCTGAAACAAAAGCGACTATTCGAGGACATGAAAACCAAGATGGCGGACTCGAAAGGTAAGGCTTAGTGATAGTGAACAATTAGTGAAGTGAGTCCTATCAGTGTTGTGGAGGGGGCGTTTGATCGTCCCTGCGGCGCTCCCAGGCCTAGACCTCTTCCAAGCTCACATGCCCAGAGGAGAAGGAAAGTCGAAAGCCTTAAGGAGGTCGTGGGGAATCCCCAAACGGTCAGACGTCCCTTCAGCTAGCTCTGCTTCATGGCAGCCAGCTCAAGGGCTGCTATAGAAAAAGCGTCCTTCGCGAGTGTTTCTCGTCCTCTCCCTCTCCCTCACCTAAACGAGGGTGGAAGGAGTCGAACTTATCTAGACCGCTGAAGCGTCATATGAAGCAAGACATTGATTCAAGCCCAGAGGCGCTTCTCGGATGACGCCCCGTCTGCTATTAAGAAGGCGAAGGTGGCGTCAGCGTCACCTGACCGCTTATGATGGAAGTACCACCATCATGCTTCTTCCCCGAGTGATGACTAGAGGCGTCATGCACCCTAGACGTAGGAGAAGCCTCAAGAAAGATAATTATGGCGGTTCAGGAGCAACTGTCATCTCTTGTGGAGTTTTAGCGCCCCAGTCGGAAGGACGTGACGCTTCCAATTAAGAAGTCTCGTCCTCTCGCACCTGCTCGAAGAACGGGGGCTGACAAGAGTGTCGTAAGACAAGAAGATCAAAAGACGTCTTTTTAGAAGTGAAGCGTCATTCCAATGCGGATGTTAGACTGACGCTCCGTCCAAGATTGTGACTCCGAGTAGGAAGCCCTTAGAGAGCGAAGCGTCTTCCAGAACGCGAAGCGTCATCAAGACGTCAACAAGAGACGTCATACATGACGCTCGGAGAGCGGGAAGCGTCATACAAGACGTCTTCTAAAGCGCGAGAAGAAGCCGCAGGTTGTGACGCCTTCCAGGTCGATCAAAACGGGAAAAGGAAAGACTTTCATTCCCTTAGCCCCTCTCCCCGATCAGGAGTTTGTCTCCTCCAGAAGAGAAAGTTCTGAAAGGAGAACAGAACTCAGAATTATCACGAGTTGGAGAGGGCAAAAAAACTCGGATGATGACGATCTTGGAAGAGAGGGCTTGTCCAACTATAAGGTGTTGAACTACCCTGCTTTTGGAGGAATACGGAGACGAGTTGACTCCAGCTGCTCCTCCTTCTCCGCGCTCGCTCTTTTCGAGTGCGAAGGCGAAGAAGCCTTCGTCTTTTCTGAAGATGAAGCCCACCATCTCGATGAAGCGGGCTTTACACGCCTTAGACTCCTGGATGAAGTCGAAGAAAGACTTAGTCAGGACAGTATTTTGCATGCCTCCAGCAAGATTAGCTGGGAAAAGAGGCATATGGTACAAGACGGGTGAGGATATGGGTATCGCTCTCCCTGCTACTACAGAGGCAGACTTTTCGACGCTAGTTGACGCTTCAAGGCGTCCAAGTCTTAATTCTGCTCGCATTACATGGAGTATTTCAGACTGGATCATCTCCTCAATGGACTTTTTCCATGTAATTGGAAGTCTTCAACTTCTTAGATTGGTCCCTTGGGGTGATGTCCAAGAAAGCTCACGATTCGCAGGGAATCGAACCTGAAGCCCTGTTATGCATTTTGTCTTGCATCGACAAAGCAGTACAGATGGATCTTTGAAGTCTCTTCATTATTTTGGAGCAGGTCTTTTGAAGAGAAAAGGACAGTGTATGGCGCCTTCTTAACAAAGGCAGTCTCGCATGCTCAGAGGGCAGCTCTACTATATGCACCTCTGTCGGACTATTTGTTCCCTTCTAAGTTAGTGAAGGACGTAGCTCATTCTTTAACTGAGAAGGCGACACAGGTCTTCTGACGCAGTCAGCTAGGAAGAAGAAACCTGCTTAGTTTCGGACAAGAAAGAACCGAGCACTTCTATGCAGCCCTTTCGAGGTGGTCCGATCTCCCAGACCTCCCGCAAGAAGGAAGGCTCCAGAGAGAAGAGGTAGGCCCGCCTTTCGTCCCTTTAAAAAGGGAAAATGAAACATTTCTCCTCCAAGCACCAGTAGGTGCCAGGCTCCTGGGATTCGTGGAGGCCTGGACACTGATAGACGCAGACGCGTCTTCACTAAATATAATAAGGAAGGGATATCGTATCCCTTTCCTGAATTACTCCGCCCCTAACGTCAATACCAAGGGAACTATCAGCCAAGTACAAGGATCCTGTGCTGAGGGTACTCTTCGATCGATGGTGGAACAAATGTGGGACAAGAGTGCAGTAGAACTAGTACTGGATCAAAACTCCCCGGGGTTTTACAATCGCCTTTTTCTAGTGGCGAAAGCCTCGGGAGGCTGGAGACCAGTGCTAGACGTCAGCGCTCTGAACAAATTTGTTCAGAAGGAGAAGTCTCCATGGAGACTTCTGCTTCAGTCCTAGCGTTCATTACGACAAGGAGATTGGATGGTGTCTCTAGATCTCCAAGACGCCTACTTTCACGTCCCGATCCACCCTTCGTCGAAGAGTACCTCCGTTTCATGACGGGGGGGGGAAGGATCTTTCAGTTCAGAGCCTTGTTGTTTCGGCCTGTCCACAGCTCCTCAGGTCTTCACAAGCCTGATGAGGAATGGTGGCGAGAATTTCTTCATCTCAAAGGAGTGAATGTCTCTATGTACCTAGACGACTGGACTCATCAGGGCCAGATCGGAGAGACAGTGCTTGGAGGACCTAAAGTTAACTCTGGATTTGACCAAGGCGTTGGGATTGCTTGTGAACCTCGAGAAGTCTCAACTGATCCCCAGACAAGACATAGTCTATCTGGGGATTGGGTTCGGATGGATTCTCGGGGTTTTTCGAGTTTTTCCTTCGCAAGAGAGAACCGCAAACAAAAGGTTTGAGGATAATCTCTCCTCTTCTTAGAGAAACAACAAACGTCAGCGAGGAATGGTTGAGCCTTCTGGGGACGCCTTTCCCTCGCTGGAACAGTTCTTCCCACTAGGAAGACTTCATATCCGTCCACTTCAATTCTTCTCAAGAAGTCTTGGAGCTGGAAAAATAAACCGGGCAACTGTCGGACGTTTTTCCCATTCCAGTGGAGATAAAGGCACACCTACAGTGGTGGTTGCTACCTCTGCAGAGAACAAAGGGATCTCTCTAAGAACTCAGAACCCAGACCTAGTGTTGTTCTCCGACGCGTCGGAGACGGGTTGGGGAGCGACATTAGGCTCGGAGGAAGTGTCAGGGTCACCTGGGAACCAGCACAGGTGTCCTGGCACATAAACTGCAAAGAGCTCTTCGCCGTACACCTTGGCCTTGAAGAGCCTAGAAACCTCTGGTGAGAGACAAGGTAGTGCAAGTAAAACGTGGACAACACCACCGCACTTGCCTACATTCGGAAACAGGAGGAACTCACTCCTCGTTCCTTTACGAACTCACGAGGATCTATTACTTTGGACGTCTCCACAGGAAAACATCTCCCTGCTGACAAGGTTCCGTACAGGGAGTAAGGAATGTGATGGGCGGACAGGCTCAGCAGGAGGAACCAGGTCCCTTCACACAGAATGGACTCTGCACGAGGAAGTGTGTCTCGATCTCTGGTCTCTGTGGGGAACTCCTCATGTGGGATCTCTTCGCAACATACATTTCAAAAGGCTCCCAGTGGTTTTGCTCGGTCGTGGAAGATCCAAGAGCAATTATGGTAGACGCCTTCCTGCTAAACTGGTCTCGAGTGGACGTTTTACGCTTTTCCCCATTCAAAATCCTGGGGTTTAGTAATGAAAAAGTTTGTGGCGTCAAAAGAGACGAGGATGACATTAATAGCCCCCTTTTGGCCGGCCGGCCAGGAATGGTTCACAGGAGGTAGTAGAGTGGATCGTAGACTTTCCAAGATCCCTACCAGGAAGGACGGATCTTCTCAAACAACCACACTTCAAGAGGTACCATTCAAAACCTCCCCGCTCTCGCTCTGACTGCCTTTCGACGATCGAAAGACTTGTCAGAGCGAGAGGCTTTTCTCGCGAAGTGGCAAGCGCGATCGCGAGTAGCTCGCAGAACCTCCACTTCGAAAGTATACCAGTCGAAGTGGGAGGTCTTTAGAAGGTGGTGTAGAGCTAAGAAGTTGTCCTCCTCCTCTACCTCTATAGCGGAAATTGCTGATTTTCTTGCTATTCCTGAGAGTTAAAATCTCATCTAGCCGTATCCACGATAAAGGGATACAGAAGTATGCTCTCGGCTGTATTCAGGAACAGAGGGTTTAGATCTGGCAATAACAAAGATCTCCACGATCTCATAAGATCTTTGTTTTGAGACTTCAAGTCTAAGGAACCAGTACCTCCGAACTGGAACTTAGACGTAGTCCTCAAATATCTGTCCTTCGGATAGAATTCGAGGCCTCCGCATCTGGCATCATTTAGGGACATAACTAGAAAATGCCTATTCCTTTTATCATTAGCGACAGCAAAAAGGATTAGTGAGTTACAAGCTCTGCAGGAGGGACAAGTGGGATTCAAGGGGGAGACTCGGCTATTTGCTCGTTTAAGACCTTGTTTTTAGCGAAAAACGAGAATCCACGAATCCCTGGCCTAGGTCATTCGAAGTCAAAGGAATGTCGAGTCTCGTAGGCAGAGAAGCAGAGAGGTCTTCTATGCCCTGTTAGAGCTCTGAAGTTCTATCTTCAGAGGGGAAGCGTCAGTTGGGAGGCTCTAGACAAGGTCTTTGGTGCGCGGTTAAAAGCCCCACAAGACTAATGTCCAAGAATGCTCTAGCGTTCTTTGTAAGAAACGTCATTACGGACGCTCATAAGGTCTGTCCTGACGAACAATTGCAACTACTGAGAGTAAAAGCCTCATGAAGTAAGAGCGGTTGCGACGTCCTCGCGTTTTTATAAGAATATGTCGCTTAAAAACATTATAAATACGACATATTGGAAGATGCAACTCAGTGTTTGCATCTCATTACTTGAAAGACGTGCGTGTGACGTATAGAAGTGCTTTTCTCTAGTCCTATCGTATCGGCAGATACGGTTCTGGGGTACGGGAGCTGACACCATCCTTAAATGTATATACTTTCTTCTTTTTGGATATGATCGAATCTCTTCGAACAATGGAGGATTCAGGCTCGCACGGGCGGCCAGTCTATGTGTTCATAAAGATTCTCGTCATATCCAATTAGTTGAGTATAATAAAATTTTTTTTTTTTTTTGAAAAATTATGTATGTTGCGTAGTGGTTTTTGAGTTAACGGTTGTTGTGACGAGTTCGGGGATAACTCGTAACAATCCTTATTTCTAACACATGGTTAGGATCAGGTGGTCGGGATTGGGTTTTGTGGTGCTCCTTCATAAGGTGTATTGTCATATAAGTTGGATCAGCACCCATGACAAAGTCCTTTTAGGCTCTGCTGAGTAAGTGGGTAAGACCCCATCGGCAGACCCACAAGAACTCTTGGCCATAGATCACATATCTCGCTAAAGTTTCTTGAGGTGATGCAGACTACTGGGCAAAACACCCACCAAGGTCTACCACCTATCAGGTAGGAACCAAGGTTTTATTATACCTACAACATATGTTTTGTTTACCTGTCTATTCCATATAGTAGCTGTCTCTTACCCTCCACCGAAGGGTGCCAATCAGCTATGTATATTCTGACAGGTAAGTTGATTGTATGAAAATGATATTGTTATGTTACAATAAAGTTTTCATACATACTTACCTGGCAGATATATACAATTAAATGCCCACCCAGCCTCCCCGCAGGGGAGACAGGTGGAAGGAAGAGAAATATGATAGAAACGGGGATGGGTCCTAGTCCTGCCACCCAGGGCAGGCCGGTAGATCACCTGACCTACCTGTAGCGAGTGGCGCGAAATTTGAATTTCTGTCGGGGACGACGGAGTCTTAGCTATGTATATATCTGCCAGGTAAGTATGTATGAAACTTTATTGTAACATAACAATATCATGTTTACCAAGTAACTAATTGCATGCTAGCATGATTATTCCATTGTACTACTGTAATATAGGGTAAGGTATCATTAATATATGCAATGTGTCCCATTTCTCTCAAGAGATCAATTTAAGACCTCATTATTTGATTTTTAGGAGAAAAGTAATAATCATAATCACCTGGGGGAAGTTTGTCATCTCCACTCAGCTTCTCTTGACCCTCATTATTTCTACATATTTTTTTTGTCATCTCCACTCAGCTTCTCTTGACCCTCATTATTTCTACATATTTTTTGGTACTGCCTCCATGTGTTCTTTTCTTAATATGGTATTCAACAATTAAAAAATAAATAAATAAAAAAAGGTGGGAGGTGAAGTTTTGCCAGCATCTCTGTGAGTTTTGACGAAATATCTTGTAAATAGTTGAATGGGTTGTATGAATTAGGGGATCACAGTCACTTTGTGACCTTCACCAGGTATGTAATTAATGTTTGGTCATTTTCACTAAGGCTCCATGTGTCATGTGACATTGGAAATGATGGGGATGATGATGATTAATCAATGAAAATTTGATAGATTATTGCCATCCAGTCCATCTCAGGTGTTACAGTACATAGTAAAAAGCACTAATTCCAGCTTTTATTAGTGAAATCCAGAAGTCAATCAGTAGGTTTTGTAACATATATGTAACAAGATAAAACAGTTCATACTAAGTGTTCATTGATATGAATTAATTTATTCACCGCTGATTAGTCTTGGTAAAGCTGCACTCTTAACAAATTGTTCTTGTTCTCTGCTTTTTCAGTGAACGTTTTAAACTTATTTTAATGATACAAGGGCATTATTATTATTATTATTATAATAGCCTTGCGAGGTTGGTATCTCAGAATCTTGATCTTGGCTGTATCCTGCCTTCGTTTAAAGTTTTTATCATGTTTTGCTGAACATAAGCATTCACATAGTATTGTGATTATAATTTTATTTGTGAATAAAATGAGAAATCGGATTTATAAATGTAACAATTATTACGGAAGACGCTGCCCTTTTCTTGTTACTTTTGAGAGGCGATATGCAGGTGGGCCAAGCCTATTAACCCATGAAGTTTAAAGGATTTATCTCTTAAGCTACCCTTTACATAAGCCCCACTGCCCAGTTTAGCTGAGAACTTGAGCACCTTACTTTTGTTTTCAGTTACTGAGAACAATAGTCAGTAGGGAAATTATGAGTTATAATAAAGCTTATTTACATTAATATTTTTTCATATCTGTTTGACATAGATTTTTCAGAGGAAAATGTCATAAGAAATAATGAATGTTAATGCCCATTTTTTTTTTAAATGAAAAACATTTTTAAATAAAAGGCTATGTAATAAATGCAAAATTTGTTCATGCCACTTACCTGACAGATATATATATAGCTGTATTTTCTGAAGTCCGACAGAATTTCAAAACTCGCGGCACACGCAGTGGGCGGCCAGGTGTTAGTACCCATTCCCGCCGCTGGGAGGCGGATATCAGGAACCATTCCCATTTTCTATTCATATTTTTTCTGTCGCCGGTCGGTAAACTACTGTTTCATACAATCAACTTACCTGTCAGATATATACATAGCTAAGACTCCGTCGTCCCCGACAAGAAATTCACAAATTTCGCGCCACTCGCTACAGGTAGTCAGGTGATCTACCGGCCTGCCCTGGGTGGCAGGACTAGGAACCATTCCCGTTTTCTACTCATATATTTTCTGTCGCCGGTGGTATCAACATCGTTTGCTGCCACCTCTTGACTGGAATTCGCTTTTCTAAGCAATTGATCATCTTTTTGTGGGACTTTTGGGTGAAGTACCTGGATCGTGTTTTGGCATTCGCTACTGTGGACTGGATTTGGACTTGCTTTTTGATTTTTCTTCAGAATGTCTGATTCAAGTGTTTGTGTGAGAATGTGTGTGAATGTAGGCTGCAAGGTGAGGATACCGAAAGCTTCGGTTGATTCTCACACTGTATGTCGCAAATGTAGGGGTTTTATGCATGACACCTTACCTGGCAGGTATATATATAGCTTATCCTCTTGACGCACTGGCAGAATTTCAAAACTCGCGGCAACCGCTAGTACACTGGTAGTTCAGGTGATGGCCACCCCGCTCCCGTGGCGCTGGTACTTGGAACTATTCCCGTTTTCCTCAGATTTTCTCTGCCAGCCGAACCGGCAACCATCGTTGTTGGTTCTCTGTTGAATTTCCTGCTCGTTATCTGACTTTTGGATATTTGGTATCGTATTCAGGAAGTTAGAGTGGCAATCGCAATTGTTTTGAATTTGTCTAGTATGTCTGATTCAGGAGTATGTTTAGATTTTGTGTGAAAGAAGGGTGTAAGGTGAGACTGCCGAAATCATCGGTAGATCCACATACTATTTGTAAGAAGTGTCGTGAGTTTGTATGTACGTGGGACAATAGGTGTAATGAATGTCAGTGTCTGAAGAGAAAGAGTGGAAGGCTCTTATGAAGTATGTGGAGAGATTGAAAAAGATCGGGTTAGAAGATCTGTATCTAGGAGTTGAAAGATCGGGGATCTTCGAGTAAACCTTTGGATGATTCCTTGCATGTGTCTTCTCCAGCTCATTCACATGTAGATGTAGCACTTTTCCCCAGGTCTCTCCTGCGCCAGTTGCTATATCTGAGGATACTACGGATCCACAAATAGTGAAAGTGTTCGCTGCCCTTGCGTCCATGGGAGACCAAATTAAACGGTTAACGGACAAAGTGGAAGTGTTTGGTGACAGTGGTTGTGGAGTGGCGTCTGATCGTCTCTCTCGTGCTCCTAGACCTAGACCTCTGTCAAGCTCCCAGACCCAAGGGAGAAGGCATGTCGACAGTCGAAGGGAGGCGAGAGGGGTTGACATGCGATCAGGCGTCCCTTCAGGCAGTCCTGTTGAGACGTCCCAGGCTGCTGCAGTACGCCATAGAAAAGGCGATACTGGGAAGTGCCAGTTACTCTTCGGATAGTTCGGCCTCGGGAAGGAAGCAGACGATTCGCGGAGGTATCGCGTCCTCTCAAGAGGTCATACTGTCCGTCCTCTTCACAGGAGGAAAGGGCTTTCGACCAGGAAGGGTGGAGTAGCCCTGAGATTTTTTTTCATCGGAGGAATGAAGAGATGATCCCTATCAAAAGGAAGAGGATTTCACGTCGGCTGGAAGTTCGCATCTCGCCGCCTCGTGTGAGCCCGGTGGCGTCCTCGATCTCCTCATCATCAGGAGTCTCGTAAGGAGGGCGGGGACGAAGGAGGTGCTGCGGGATATGCAGCAGAGATTGGCAGTAATTGTGCAATCATGGGAGAAGCCCGAACAACCTTCGGTTAGACGTAAGGACTCGTCTCTCCCGGTTAAGTCCTCCAAAGAGGACAGGACGTACAACGCGACCCGAGGACGCAGTGCGTCCTGTAAGAAGACGAAGTTCAGGACGCGACGCAAGAGGAGAAGTGATGGACGCAGCGTGGAACGCATACGTTCAGGAGGACGCAGGACGCAGGCGGCAGCAAGTCAAAACATTGTCTCGACAAGGAAGAGAGGAGTTTTGTAGGGAGTCAGTGCCACATGCACTTTCTAAACAGCAGCTGCATAAGACTCTGATTGGGAGAATCAGCAGGATCTTGGTTTGCAAGATATTTCTTCGCAGGAGGAAGAATTTGCGGAGAGTACGGAAGAGGACAAGACGAACGCCTTCTTCGGATTACAAGAGGCTAACAGAGTGTCTTCTTTCTCTGTTTGAAGGAGATTTTCAACCTTCAGGCCCTCCATCGCCTTTGTCGCAATTTTCAAAGACGAAGAAAGCCAAGAAATCGTCGGTTTGTTTTTTGAAAAAAAAAAAATGACTTTGTCCATTCGGCCAAGAAAGCCCTTCAACGAGTAATGAGTGGTTGAAGGAGAAGAAAGAGTCGGGCAAGACTTCTTTTGTTTTTTCCGCCGGCCAAGTTGGCTTCGAAGTCTGGTGTTTGGTATGCTACGGGGGAAAGTCTTGGCCTGGGAGTACCTGCCTCCTCCCAGGGAGACTTTTCCAACATAGTGGATAGCTCCCGTAGACATGCTTTGCATTCAGCCAAAGTGTGGTGGACTTCTTCGGAGTTCGACCATTTACTCAAAGGTATCTTTAGGACTTTTGAGGTATTTAATTTTTCTTGACTGGTCGTTGGGGGCCCTGGCTCGGACTTCGGAGATGGAAGAGTCGTCAGTATCCGAGTTGTCGAGAAGCATCATGTCCTGTATAGATAAAGCCTTGAGAGATGGAGCTAATGAATTTGGCTTCAATATTCACAGCAGGCGTCTTGAAGAAAAGACATCTCTTATGCTCGTTCGCTGCTAAAGGAGTGTCGAACGCGCAAAAGTCGGAGTTTGATGTTCTCTCCCCTGTCAGGACAGCTCTTCCCTCAAGAGATCATTAAGGACATATCTCTCTCACTCACTCAAGGCTAACCCAAGATCTTCTTACGTCATCTGTGGAAGTATTTACCTTCTAAGGTCATGAAGAAGACTACGAAAGATACGAAGACAGCACAGCAGCCCTTTGTGGGTAGACTTTCTCCCGACCAGCATTTAGAGGAAAAGGTGGTCCAGCCAAAAGAGGTGCTAAAACTTCAACGAAACAATGAGTCAAAAGGCCTCCAGACTTGTGTAGGGGCCAGACTTTTGGACTTCTGGGAAGTCTGGCAAAACAAAGGAGCGGATCCTTGGTCCGTAAAGGTAGCGAAGGAAGGGTACAAGATCCCTTTCTCAAGAAACCACCTCTCGCTACAGCTCCGAGAGCCCTAGGGGCTCACTACATCGATTTAGAGAAGAGAGAGGCTCTTTGGCATCAGGTCGTCACCATGATGGAAAAAGGGGGCAATAGAACCGGTTCTGGATTGCGAATCCCCAGGTTTTTACAAAACCGTCTGTTTCTAGTACCGAAATCATCAGGAGGTTGGAGGCCGTACTGGACGTAAGCCAGCTAAACTTGTTCGTAGAAAAGACCAAGTTTACGATGGAGACGAACGATTCAGTACTGGCAGCGGTACGACCAGGCGACTGGATGGTAACACTGGACCTTCAGGATGCGTACTTCCATATTCCAATTCATCCAAGGTCCAGGAAATATCTGAGATTCGTAATCCAGGGAAGGATTTATCAATTCAAAGCCCTGTGTTTCGGGCTGTGCACGGCGCCTCAAATTTTTACAAGAAATGATGACGAATGTGGCGAAGTGGCTTCATTTGGCAGGAGTCCAGAGTATCTCTCTACCTCGACGATTGCTCATAAGAGCACAATCAAAACAGCAATGTCTGGAGGACACGAATGTAACATTGGATTTAACCCAGCAGCTGGTCTGATGGTGAACCTGGGAAAGTCACGACTGATCCCATCTCAGGAAATAGTTTATTTGGGGATTCGGATATCCTCAGTGACTTTTCGGGCTTTTCCGTCACCCGAAAGGCAGACCATGTGTATACGGAAAGTGGAAGAATTCCTATTGAAAGACCAATGCTCAGCGAGAGAATGGATGCCTGCTGTGGGGGACTCTCTTCGCTAGAGCGGTTCATTTTCACTAGGGAGACTTCACATGAGGCCCTTACAGTTCTTTCTGAACGAAGTCTGGCCAAGAAGATCGCAACCAGATTCCTTCCGGTTTCCAATTCCTCCAAAGATAAAGGAGGAACTAAAGTGGTGGCTAGTGCCGGGGAGAGGTTGTCAGAGGGTACGTCACTCCAGCAGAAGAACCCAGACCGGATATTATTTTCCGACGCGTCAGACGCAGCTGGGGAGCGACGCTGGGTGCCCTCGGGAGGAGTCAGGCCTTTTGGAGCGAAGAAGAAAAGGCATGGCACATAACAGGAAGGAACTGATGGCGATCTTCTTGGCTATGAAAGCGTTCAGACCGTGGATCAGCGGCAAGTAGTGCAGATCAACGCGGACAATACCACAGCTCTGGCGTATATACGGAAACAAGGAGGAACTCACTCGTTGTCTCTTTGCAACCTGGCGAAGGAGATTCTTCTTTGGTCACAGAAAGAAAACGTCACCCTGCTCACCAGGTTCATTCAGGAGAAGAACGTCAGGGCGGATCTGTTGAGCAGGGACGGACAAGTGCTTTCCACGGAGTGGATGTTTGCATCGTTCAAGTATGCCAGAGACTGTGGAAGCTTTGGGCACTCCAGTAGTGGATCTTTTCGCTACCGCGGCGACGAAGAGGTTACCGAACTACTGTTCTCCGATCCCGGACCCTCTTGCAGTCGCAGTCGATGCCTTCCTACTAGATTGGACGGGGCTAGATGCGTACGCTTTTCCCCCGTTCAAGATTTTAGGAAAAGGTAATGAAGAAATTCAGGGAAAGTCGAGGAACAAGGCTCACCCTGATAGCCCCATACTGGCCGGCCCAAACGTGGTTCACAGAGGTACTGGAATGGACAGTAGATCCCGAGAAGTCTACCCACGAGAGTAGATCTTCTCAAACAACCCCACTTCGACAGGTTCCACAAGAACACCCTCGCTCTGGGTCTGACTGCGTTCAGACTATCGAAAGACTTGTCAGAGCGAGGGGGTTTTCTAGAGAAGCAGCGAAGGCAGTGGCAAGAGCACGAAGACCATCGACTATCAAAGTGTACCAGGCGAAGTGGGACAACTTCCGTAGATGGTGCAAGAATCGGAAGATTTCTTCATCCAGTACCTCTGTGACTCAGATTGCAGATTTCCTGCTATACCTGAAGAAAGAACTAGGTTTGGCTAATCGACGATTAAAGGCTATAAGTGTATGTTTGTCTGCAGTGTTTAGACACAGAGGTTTAAACCTGTCCAATGACGCAGATCTTAGAGATCTCCTCAGATCGTTTGATACAAAGAAGGATCGACGGTGCAGAACCCCTTCTTGGAATTTGGACGTCGTTCTCAAATTCTTGGAGACGGATAAGTTCGAACCTATGGGCAGTGCACCGTTGCGAGAACTAACTAAGAAAACTATTTTCTTAGTAGCTTTAGCTACAGCTAAAAGGATTAGCGAACTGCAAGCTATTGACAAGCAAATAGGTTGGAAACACAACAAAGCAGTTTGTTCGTTTCAACAGGAGTTCTTAGCAAAGAATGAGAATCCTTCGCATCCATGGCCAAGATCATTTGAGATTGAAGGACTGGCTGATCTGGTAGGTCAAGAGCAAGAAAGGGTTCTTTGCCCAGTAAGAGCCTTACGGTTTTACGTAGAAAGAACAAGAGGCATTAGGGGAACGTCAGGTTCTCTGTGGTGCTCTGTAAAAGATCCTACTAGACCTATGTCTAAAAACGCAATGGCTTTCTTTGTAAGAGAAGTCATTAAAGATGCTCATTTGCTTTGTCAAGAAGAATGCTTCGGTGTAATTAAAGTTAAAGCTCATGAGGTGAGAGCAGTAGCTACGTCCTTAGCATTCAGAAAAAATTTAGCCCTCAAGGACATTATAGATTCAACGTATTGGAGGACAAACTCTGTGTTTGCCTCGCATTACCTTAGAGACGTGAAGACAACTTTTGATAATTGTCAAACGTTAGGCCCGTATGTATCCTCAGGTACAGTACTGGGCAAAGGAGTTTCCACCCCATAACCTAATAACATGCTAGGTTTTATTTTAATTAGGTTATAGTGTTTTTATGGTTGTCTGAGGAGGTTAAAGACCAACTCAGTCTGGTGATTAGCGTGTATTATATGTGTGTGTGGTTCAGGTGACTAACTTTCCTAGCATGAATGCCCGTGGTGAATGAGGGCTAGGGTTCTCTGTCAACGAATTGGTCACGTCCAGTTGTCAGGCCCTTATGGTTAGCTTTCTCAACAAACAGGTCACGTCCTAGTTGAGAGCTACTAAGGTTTAGCAGGCTAAGAGGCAGGACCTACGAAGTCAGCTACCTTAGCAGGTAAGGAACATAATACATAGTTCTAAAAAATTTTTGGTTAAATTTTTGAATTATGACGATGTTGCTGTCTATGACCCACCTCCAAATGTGTCAATCAGCTATATATATACCTGCCAGGTAAGTGTCATGCATAAAAATGGTATTGTTATGATACAATAAAGTTTTATGCATACTTACCTGGCAGGTATAATATAATTATTCCCTCCTCCCCTCAGGAGACAGGGTTCAGAGAAAATCTGAGGAAAACGGAATAGTTCCAAGTACCAGCGCCACGGGAGCGGGGTGGCCATCACCTGAACTACAGTGTACTAGCGGTTGCCGCGAGTTTTGAAATTCTGCCAGTGCGTCAGAGGATAAGCTTATATATATACCTGCCAGGTAAGTATGCATAAAACTTTATTGTATCATAACAATACCATTTTTGATTGTTCTATTTCTAACACCTGTCATGAGTGTGAAAGGTTGAATGTTGAGGATGGAAGACTCTAACTTCTTACTTGAAGAAGTTAGAAAGGATAGAGTCGAAGGCTGCATCTAAGATGGCGGGTATGGTACAAGGCCTATTGAGCCTTTGGATAATTCTAACTCTTCTCTTAATTATGATTCTGTATCAGGAACCCTCACTGACTGTACATTCAGATTCAGCTTCGGAAATTGCTGAACTGAAGGCTACGATTCTCAGGATGAAAGCCGAAAGGGCTACCATAAAAGGTAAGGATGGTGAAAGTGACTTTATTGAAGTGAGTGTCCCCAGTGTGGTGGAGGGGGCGTCTGACCGTCTCTGCGACGCTCCCAGGCCTAGACCTCTTCCAAGCTCCCAGCCAGAGGAGAAGGAAAGTCGAAAGCCGTACGGAGGTTGTGGAGAATTCCCCCCGGTCAGGCGTCCCTTCAGCAGGTGCTGTGTATAGACAGCCTGCTCAGGACCGCTATCGAAAAAGCGTCCTCAGAGAGTGCTTCTCTTCGTCCGCTTCTCCCTCTCCTAAACGAGGGTGAAGGATTCGGACTTGTCCATTGGCCCCTGAAAAGGCACTGGAGAGATCCTGGTTTGGATTCAAGCCCGGAATACGCTTTTCGAAAGAAAGAACCTCCTTCTATCAAGAAGGCGAAGAGGGTTCGCCGTCCAGGATGGGGGCAACACGCCTTCGAGGTCTACCTCTCCCGTTCAAGAAGACGCAGGAGAAAGCGTCCAAAAGGATCATTTTGCGGTACAGGAACAGCTTTCCGCCCTAGTAGGAGTCCTTTCGAAGGATCCTCCTCGTAAGAAAGACGTCAGACTGCCGGTTAAGAAGACTCGTCTTCCTTCTCCCACCAGAAGTGAGGCTCCTGCGAAACGTGAGTCTTTTGAGTTCTCAGATAGAGACTCGTGGGAAGATATGGATCCGCCAGACAAGCGCGTAGCAACAGCCAAGCGCGAGGCGTCCTAAAACAGACGAGAAGCGTCCTCTAAGAGAGTCAGACCAAAGCGAGAAAACGCATGGCAGAAGAGAAGATTCTCCCAGATGGGATACGTCTGCCAGATCAGTAGCTTCAGTCGAGCGCGGAGTAACAAACAGGCGTGAGCATTCATCCAAGCGTGAGGCTCAAGAAGAACATCTGTCACGCAAGGAGGGGACTTCAGGAAGACGCGAGTCTTCAACAAGCACGAGGTGTCAGTCAGGCGCGAGGACGGTTCAGAGGCGCGAGGCACCAGTCAGGCGCGAGGCGCCAGCCAAGCGCGAAGAGTCAGTCAGGCGCGAGACGCCAGCCAAGCGCGAGGATCTTGCCAGGCGCGAGGCGCCAGCCAAGCGTGAGGAGTCAGCCAGGCGCGAGACGCCAGCCAAGCGCGAGGCGCCAGCCAGGCGCGAGGCGCCAGCCAAGTACGAAGAGCCAGTCAAGCATAGGAGCTCTTTACACTCTCTTAGCCCCTCTCCTATTGGGAGTTTGTCCCCAGTAGAGAGAATTGTTGGACAAGAAGACCCGGAACGAGAAGTGGTCTCTCCTACTGATCCGATTATGGAAGAGGAATCAGAGGACGAGTCTCACAGTAAGGAAGGACTGTCGAACTACAAAGTCTTGACAGCTCTCCTTCTCCAGAATACGGAGACGCATTGATCCCTGCCGCTCCTTCCTTCGCCTCGTTCACTGTTTTCATGCTCGAAGACTCCGAAATCGTCGGCTTTCGTGAAGATGAGACCGACGATTTCTATGAAGAGAGCTCTGCAATCGCTGGATAACTGGATGCTTACTAAGAAGGAGCTAGTAAGGACAGTCTTTTGCATGCCTCCCCCTAGACTGACCGGCAAGAGAGGCATTTGGTACCAGACTGGGGAGAATATGGGTCTCACTCTCCCTGCTTCAGCTGAAGCTGACTTTTCCAGTCTGGTAGACGCATCCAGGAGACATAGCCTTCACACGGCTAAGATTACTTGGGGCCTTTCAGAGTTGGATCATCTCCTCAAGGGACTTTTTCACATTCTAGAAGTCTTTAACTTCCTAGATTGGGCCCTTGGGGTGATGTCCAAGAAGGCTCATGCCCCTGAAGGGCTAGAACCGGATGTACTCCTAGCAATTTCTGTCATGTATTGACAAGGCGGTGCAGACGGCTCAGGGGAAGTTTCTTCCTTGTTTGGAGCAGGTCTCTTGAAGAAGAGATCTGTGTTTAGCGCTTTCTTGACGAAAGCAGTATCACACTCGCAAAGAGCAGCTTTGTTATTCGCCCCTAGGTCTGATTTTCTGTTCCCGTCACAGTTGGTGAAGGATATTTCCCGATCGCTGACGGAGAAAGCGACTCAAGATCTTCTCCTGCAATCGTCCAGGAAGAAAAGAGACCAGTAATGGTGGGTGAAAAGAAAGTGGCGTCTACTCCTGTTCGGCCCTTTCGAGGCGGCCCTCCAACTAGAGTTACCGCTAAAAGGAAAACGACCGAGAAGAGAGGTCGAGCCTCGTTCCGCCCCTTTAAAAGGGGAAAGTGAAGTGGCGCTCCTCCAAACACCAGTAGGTGCCAGGCTCCGGGGATTTGCGGAAGCCTGGACTCGCATCGACACAGATCCTTGGTCGATGTCGGTTCTTCAGAAGGATATCTCATTCCTTTCCTGGACAATCCTCCCCTGACGTCAACTCCGAGGGAATTGTCCGCCAATTACAAGGACCCTGTGTTGAAAGATACTCTTCAACAAATGGTGGATCAGATGTGGGACAAGAGAGCTATAGAACTTGTGCTGGATCAAAGCTCCCCGGGGTTTTACAATCGTCTTTTCTTGGTTGCGAAAGCCTCGGGGGGATGGAGACCAGTTCTGGATGTCAGCGCTCTGAACAAGTTTTTTGTTCAAAAACGAAGTTCTCCATGGAAACCTCTGCTTCAGTCCTGGCGGCTCTTCGCCAAGGGGATTGGATGGTGTCTCTGGATCTCCAGGACGCATATTTTCACGTCCCGATCCATCCTTCGTCGAAGAAGTACCTCCGTTTCATGACGGGGGAAGGATCTTCCATTCCAGAGCCTTGTGCTTCGGCCTGTCGACGGCGCCTCAGGTTTCACGAACCTTTTGAAAAATGTGGCGAGATGGCTTCATCTGAAAGGAATCAGTATATCTCTTTATCTAGACGACTGGCTTATCAGAGCAAAGTCAGAGGAACAGTGTTTGGAGGACCTGAATGTGACACTAAACCTTATAAAGACTTTAGGATTACTCGTGAACCTCGAGAAGTCCCAACTGATCCCCAGCCAGAACTTGGTCTATCTGGGGATTCGATGGATTCTCGGGGTTTTCGAGTATTTCCTTCTCAAGAGAGACTAGCGAGAGGTTTAGAAAAAGTCTCTCTCTTCCTAAGGAAGGAACGGACTTCGGCGATTTTGGGAATGGTTGAGCCTTTTAGGGACCCTTTCCTCGCGCTGAACAGTTCTTTCACTAGGAAGGGACTTCATCTCCGTCCTCTTCAGTTCTTCCTCAGAAGTTCGTGGAACATGAAGACAGGACTACTCTCGGACTTTTTTCCCATTCCAGATCTGATAAAACGACATCTAGAATGGTGGTTACTCCCACTGAGGGAAAACAAAGGTACTCTTCCCTGGAAATACAGAGCCCAAACCTTGTATTGTTTTCCGACGCGTCGGAAAAAGGTTGGGGAGCAACTTGGGAAAGAGAGAAGTGTCAGGCACTTGGGAATGCTCCTTCAAGTGTCCTGGCACATAAACTGCAAAGAACTGCTAGCTGTACACCTAGCTCTAAAGAGCTTCGAACCGTTAGTTTGCAACAAAATAGTTCAAGTGAATGCGGACAATACAACGCTCTAGCATACATTCGGAAGCAAGGAGGTACTCACTCGTATGCCCTTTACGAACTCACGAGAGAACTTCTGTTGTGGACATCCCAGAGGAACATCTCTCTCTTGACGAGGTTCGTTCAGGGAGTAAGGAACGTACGAGCGGACAGGCTGAGCAGGAGGAACCAGGTCCTTCATACCGAGTGGACCCTCCACTCAGAAGTTGCCTCAAGCTCTGGTCTCTTTGGGGAACTCCTCATGTCGACCTCTTTGCCACGTTCCTCTCGAGGAGACTGGAAGTCTTCTGTTCAGTGGTAGAAGATCCCCAGAGCTCTAGCAGTAGACGCCTTCCTACTAGATTGGTCTCAGTAGACGTTACGCATTTCCCCATTCAAGATTCTGGGGCAAGTACTCAGGAAGTTTGTGACTTCAAAGGGGACAAGAATGACCCTGATAGCCCCCTTTTGGCCAGCTCAAGAATGGTTTCCAGAGGTACTGGAGTGGATAGTAGACTTCCCCAGATCCCTTCCACAAAGGAGGGATCTTCTCAGACAACCACACTTCGAGAGGTTTCATCAAAACCTCCCCGCTCTCGCTCTGACTGCCTTTCGACTATCGAAAGACTTGTCAGAGCGAGAGGCTTTTCTAGTAAAGCAGCAAGCTCGATCGCTAGAGCCGGAGAACTTCCACTATCCGGGTTTATCAATCCAAGTGGGAAGTTTTTTAGAAGGAAGGTGTAAGTCAAAGAAGTTGTCCTCCCCAGTACCTCTGTAGCAGAAATAGCTGATTTTCTGTTATTTCTGAGGGAAGAGTCGCAGCTCTCCGTAGCCACGATAAAGGGCTATAGGAGTATGCTATCGGCCGTCTTTAGGAATAGAGGGCCTAGATTTGGAAACAATAAGGATCTGCATGATCTGATTAGGTCATTTGAGACCAAGAAGTATAGAATGACTTCTCCCCCTAACTGGAATCTAGACGTAGTACTGAAGTTCTTGACTTCAGAGAGATTTGAACCCCTACATTGGCCTCGTTTCGTGATATAACGAGAAAATGTTTATTCCTTTTGTCACTGGCAACGGCAAAAAGGGTTAGCGAACTGCACGCCCTTAGTGACAAAGTCGGGTTCAATATAGATTCAGCCATCTGTTCTTTCAAGGAATTATTCTTAGCGAAGAATGAAAATCCTTCGAAACCCTGGCCGAGAAACTTCGAAGTAAAAGGATTATCGGGTCTCGTCGGCAGGGAACCGGAGAGGTCTTTCTTTGCCCAGTAAGGGCATTAAAGTTTTACTTAAGAAAAAGGAACAGTTTTGGGATGGTTCTAGACAAGGCCTGTGGTGCTCAGTGAAGGATCCATCAAGACCTATGTCTAAGAATGCATTAGCCTTTTTTTGTCAGGAACGTAATTATGGACGCTCATAAGGCTTGCACGGACGATTCCTTAAAACTCCTAAGAGTAAGAGCTCATGAAGTGAGAGCAGTGGCAACGTCTCTCTCTTTTCAGAGAAATATGTCGCTGAAGAATATCTTGGAAGCGACATATGGAGATGTAATTCTGTGTTTGCGGCTCACTATTTGAAGGACGTGCGTGTGACCTATGAAAAATGTTTTTCATTAGGTCCGTTTGTGTCTGCGGGCACAATCCTGGGTTACAGGAGCTTACAACCAATCCTTAAATATAGATATGTTCTAGACTTTCTTCTGAAAAAACAAGTGCAGTTGTCGCACAAGCGTCCAGTCACTTCAGTTCAGTAAGGAACTCTTTGTGATATCTTGTAATAGAAACTTAAATATAGATATGTTCTAGACTTTCTTCTGAACCAAGTGCAGTGTCGCACAAGCGTCCAGTCACTTCAGTTCAGTAAGGAACTCTTGTGATATCTTGTAATAGAAAATTTTTTTTAAATTATTGTCTACTTGTGCATTGTGGTTTGAGTTACGGTTGTTGCGAAGAGTTGGGGATAACTCTGAGCAATTTTTAATACTAACATGGAGGTTAGGATCAGGTGGTCGGGATTGATTGTTTGCTCCTTAATAAGGTGTGTTGTCATGTAAGTGGATCAGCACCCATTGACAAAGTCCTTTCAGGCTCTGCCGAGTAAGTGGATAAGAAACCCTTCGGCAGACCACAAGAATTCTTGGCCATAGATCACATATCTCGCTAAAGTTTCTTGAGGTGATGCAGACTACGGGGAAAAACACCCACGGAGTCTTACCACCTATCAGGTAGGACCAAGGTTTTTAATTTATACCTACAACAGATGTTGTTTACCTGTCTATTCTAGTAGTAGCTGTCTCTTACCCTCCACCGAAGGGTGCCAATCAGCTATGTATATATCTGACAGGTAAGTGATTGTATGAAATGATATTGTTATAATACAATAAAGTTTCATACATACTTACCTGGCAGATATATACGATTAGGGCCCACCCAGCCTCCCCGCAAGGAGACAGGTGGAAGAGAAAATATATGAGTAGAAAACGGGAATGGTTCCTAGTCCTGCCACCCAGGGCAGGCCGGTAGATCACCTGACCTACCTGTAGCGAGTGGCGCGAAATTTGAATTTCTGTCGGGGACGACGGAGTCTTAGCTATGTATATATCTGCCAGGTAAGTATGTATGAAACTTTATTGTATTATAACAATATCATTTTACAGACCTCCGCCTAGGATTTTTGGATTTGACTCGCATTTAAGTATCTGATTGACTTTTGGTATTGATTTTGGATTGTTGGATTGGCATACGCGATAGTGGACCATTTTTTGACTTTGGATTGGCTTTTCTGTAAACGTGATGTCTGGATCAAGTGCAGTGAGTTTCAGAGTGTGTGTGAGGAGTGATTGTAAGGTGAGGCTACCGAAATCATCGGTAGACCCCCACACAGTATGTATGAGTTGTAAGGGGCATGTTTGTTTGGTGGATGATCGGTGCAATGAATGTGATGGATTGACCGATGATGGATGGAAGGTGTATGATTCCTATTGGCGTAAATTGGAACGCGATAGGATCAGGAGGTCTTCCTCCAGGAGTGGTTCTACCAAAGGTAAGGGTACTAATATTTCTCCTGCTATAACACCGGTAGATTTTGCATCTCCTAAACCTGTGTTGTTGCCTTCGGGCTCTGAATCTGTGTCTGGAGAAGGTAATGCCCTTTCTCTAATTTTGGAGTCTCTGCGTACTCTGGAGACTAAAGTGAAAGCCTTGGAAACTGGCTCTGTGCAAGTGTGTGATCGTGCCCCTAGTGTTGTGGAGGGGGCGTCAGATCGGCCCCATAATGCCTCTAGGCCTAGACCCGCTATCGACTCCCAGGAATCAGGGAGGGGATATGTCGAAAGCCGCAAGCAGGGTTAGGGCGGGGGTCCCACCGATCTGGAGTCCCTTCGGCAGTGGCCTTTGGTTGTTGCAAAGTCCCAGGCTGTCAAGGAGCACGCACAGGCGCGGATCCTTAAGGACTGCTTTTCGTCCTCCGAAGCGTCCTCCCCGTGCAAGGGGTGGAGCGCTCGGAGAGACTCTCGTCCGCTGAAAAGGACGTTTCGTGTTGAGGACGCTTCACGTCCTGTATCGCCAGTTTCTTTGCGCTCTTCTCCGGATGCGTATGACGCTTTTCTGCCTCAGAAGAGAGGTAGGATCTCATCCGGCGAGGACGCTGAGTTGTGCTACAGTCGCGCTCTTGAGAAGCAGGTAGCTGTACCTGTGAGAAGGAAGGAGGCGTCCCCTCGCCCCTCGTCTTCTCGCAGGATCAGCCCTGCTCCCTCTGTTCGTTCTTCTCCAACTAAGAACATTCTTTTGTCCCTTCAGGACCAGTTGTCAGCGCTTATGGCTCAGAGGACTCGCCCAGCAGCAGTCGAGCCTAAGCGGAGGAAGGACCTTAGGCTGCCCGTCAAGAGGACGAAGCAGTCTCCTTCTCCCTCTCCTCATTCGTCTCTTTCGCCGATTGCGTCTCCTTCGGCGATTCGCCGATCTCGTTCGCCCGCTAGGAAGACGGGTCGTCAGGACGCTTTCGTTCCCTCTCAACGTCATGGGCAGGCTGCTTGCCGTGATTCTCGAGAGGACGCTCAGGACGCTTTTGAGTACGCTCAGGACGCTCGGCAGGACGCTTCGGAGGACGCCGAGCAAGAAGACGACGTGCAACAGGACGCTCGGAAGGACGCTCGTCGTGATGTGTCTCCTTTTAAGGAGAGAACAGCCAGCAAGTCTACCTTTTCGTTGAAGAAGCATAAGGACGCTTCTCTTGGAAGTAAGGCGGCCTCGGTCGTCGTTAAGGACGCTCATCGCCGTCAGGACGCTTTGCCTCCTTCGAGCTGTAAGGTTCGCAGCAAGGAAGACAGCCTAGATAAGGCTTCTGCTATTAAGCAACGGGGGTCTTTGATTAAGTCAAGACCCGATAGACATACGCCCTCTCCGGAGGGGCGGTCTCCTCTTCTGATTAGGGAAGAAGGAGAATTGAGTAGTCCTGCTGACTCTGTTGAAGAGGAACCTTCTGCTGCCTCTTCAATCTCAGACTACAAAGTTCTTGTGCGGCTGTTGCACTCGTCCTTCGGGGACAAGTTCCAGCCTGCAGCTCCCAAGTCTCCTCCTTTGCAGTTTTCATCTTCGAAGACATGTAAGACCCCGGAGTTTGTCGAAATGAAGACTTCGCTCTCCACTAAGCGGGCCTTCAAGAAACTCCAAGACTGGATGGAACGAAGGAAGGATCAGGGCAAGTCAACTTTCGCCCTTCCTCCCTCTAGACTCAGCGGTAAAGGAGGTATTTGGTATGAAACCAAAGGAGACGTGGGTGTGAGAATCCCTTCTTCAGCACAAGGGGTTTTCTCCAGCTTGGTGGACTCTCAGAGGAGGTCCCTCTTATCCACTGCTAAAGTGACCTGGACCCCTACGGAGACAGACCATCATTTGAAGGGGCTGCTACGGACCCTCGAAGTCTTCAACTTCTTGGACTGGTGCTTAGGAGTTCTAGATCTGCAATCTAGAAGCCCAGAGTCTCTCAGTTTGGGGGAGCTGTCCAGCGTGCTATCGTGCATGGACAAGGCCGTCAGGGATGGTTCAGAGGAGCTTGTCTCTCATTTTGGGACTGCCTTCCTGAAGAAGAGAGCTTTGCTGTGTAACTTCACAGCTAGATCTGTTACTCCAGCTCAGAAAGCGGAGCTGCTCTTTTCTCCTCTTACGAGCCATCTCTTCCCCCAGACTTTGGTTAAGGACCTGGCAAGCAGTTTACAAGAAAAAGCAACGCAGGACCTCTTAGCCTAGTCCTCGAGATGTCCGGCAGTTCCTTCCACTTCTTCGTCTTTTGTGCGACCGCCGAAGAAGGTTAAACCCTTTCGTGGGGCTCCCTCCCTCGAGAACAGCTCTCGAGGGAGAGGGCTTGCAAGAGGAAGAGCTTCCTTCAAACCCAAGCCATCCAAGTGAAACGCATGTCCTTCAGACACCAGTCGGAGCCAGACTGAAGTCCTTTGCGGGAGCATGGAGAGAGAGAGATACGGACCCTTGGTCCCTCAAGATCGTGGAACAGGGGTACAAGATCCCCTTTTTAGATCCTCCTCCTCTTTCCACGACTCCCAGAGACCTTTCTCCATCTTATCAGGGAGAAAAGAGACGGGTGTTGTTCGATCTTTTACAACAGATGATCGAGAAAAGAGCGGTGGAACAAGTCGCGGACCTGGGGTCTCCAGGTTTTTACAACAGGATTTTCCTAGTACCAAAGCAGTCGTCGGGTTGGCGTCCAGTCCTAGTTGTAAGCAGGCTTAATCTTTTCGTGGAAAAGACCAAATTCACGATGGAGACGCCTCAGTCTGTTCTGGGAGCCTTGAGACCGGGCGATTGGATGGTGTCCATTAGAACCATGCAGGACGCGGTACTTTCACCATCCCGATCCACCCTCTTTCAAGAAAGTACCTAAGATTCGTCTTAGGCAACAAAGTGTGGCAGTTCAGAGCCCTTTGTTTCGGCCTGCCCACGGCTCCAATGGTGTTCACCGTAGTCATGAAAAATGTGGCGAGGTGGCTACACTCTTCAGGGATAAGAGTTTCCCTTTACCTCGACGACTGGCTTATCAGAGCGTTGTCGAGAGAAAAGTGTCTGAAGGACTTGCAGTTCACGTTAGCCCTAGCGAAGTCCCTGGGACTTCTTGTCAACCTCGAAAAGTCGCATCTGACCCCGACACAGTCCATCGTGTATCTGGGGATTCAGATGGATTCAGTGGTTTTTCGAGCGTTTCCGTCCCAGGAACATCAGCGGCTAGGATTAGAGAAGATCTCAGCCTTCTTGGGGAAAGAAACTTGCTCGGCGAGGGAATGGATGAGTCTGCTGGGCACCATTTCCTCGCTGAAAAGTTTTGTTTCCTTGGGAAGACTGCACCTCAGGCCTCTCCAGTTTTTCCTTGCGGACGAATGGAAGGCCAAGGACGATCTCAATGCGATCCTGAGAATCTCGGAGTCAACAAAGAGCCATCTAAGATGGTGGTTCGATCCGCAGAAGCTACAAGAGGGCTTGTCCCTAAGTCTTCTGAGCCCCGACCTAGTGTTGTTCTCAGACGCTTCCATCGCGGGCTGGGGAGCAACACTAGGAGGGGAGGAAGTGTCAGGCTCCTGGAGAGGGGAACAGGCAGCCTGGCACATCAATGTCAAAGAACTAGCAGCGATCTTTCTTTCTCTGCAGTTCTTCGAAGGGAGATTGACGAACAAAATCGTTCAAGTCAACTCGGACAATACCACAGCCCTCGCGTATTTGAAGAATCAGGGAGGAACACACTCCAGGATTTTGTTTCACCTAGCGAAGGAGATTCTGCTGTGGGCAAAAAGGAGAAAGGTTACGATCCTGACGAGGTTCATTGCAGGAGTGCAAAACGTCAGGGCGGACCTTCTCAGTCGTCAGGAACAAATCCTACCGACGGAATGGACCTTACACAAAGACGTATGTCGAGACCTTTGGAAGTTGTGAGGACGTCCTCTGGTCGACTTATTCGCGACGTCGAGGACCAAGAGGCTTCCTCTGTATTGCTCCCCGGTCCTAGATCCAGAAGCAGTCGCTGTGGACGCGTTGCTATGGAGTTGGACCTGCCTAGACCTGTATGCCTTCCTGCCATTCAAGATCATGGGGGAAGTCATGAGGAAGTTTGCGGCTTCAGAAGGGACGAGGTTGACCCTGATCGCCCCGATATGGCCAGCAAGAGAATGGTTCACAGAGGTCATGTCTTTCCTTGTAGACTTTCCAAGGACGTTGCCCTGGAGGAAAGATCTACTCAAACAGCCTCACTTCGAAAGGTATCACCAAAACCTCTCCGCTCTGGGTCTGACTGCGTTCAGACTATCGAAAAGTTGGCCAGAGCGAGAGGTTTTTCGAAAGCAGCTGCGAGAGCAATCGCAAATGCAAGACGTGCATCTACAAGAGCTGTATACCAATCGAGTGGGCTTCCTTCAGGGCATGGTGTAAAAAGGAGGGAGTTTCCTCTTCCACGACCCCTGTGAACCAGATAGCCGATTTTCTGCTCTTTCTTAGGAATGTGCAGAAATTAGCAGTCCCTACCATTAAGGGATATAAGAGCATGTTGTCAGCGGTTTTTAGGCACAGAGGCCTGGACCTTTCGGACAACAAGGATATTCATGATCTCTTGAAATCTTTTGAGACTTCGAAGATTCCTCAAGCGAGACCGCCTTCATGGAACCTTGACGTAGTTCTTAGGTTCTTAATGTCAAGTCCTTTTGAACCTCTTAAAGCAGCGTCTCTTCGGAACTTGACAAGGAAGGCTCTTTTCCTAACTTCTCTGGCGACGGCGAAGAGAGTTAGTGAAATCCAAGCTTTTAGTCATCTAGTGGGATTCAAAGGAGACAACGCTGTCTGCTCTTTGAGCCCAACTTTCTTGGCAAAGAATGAAAATCCTTCTAACCCTTGGCCGAAAAGCTTCGAGATCAAGGGTATGTCAAGTCTGGTGGGCCAAGAACCAGAGAGAGCCCTGTGCCCTGTCAGAGCTCTCAAGTTCTATGTGCATAGAACAAAAGAGGTAAGAGGTCCCTCAGGTAATCTCTGGTGCTCTGTGAAGAGACCAGAATTACCTTTATCTAAGAATGCTGTTGCTTTCTTTTTGAGGGACGTCATTAAAGAGGCTCATTCATCTTGCCAGAAGACTGATTTGAGCCTCTTACGAGTGAAAGCTCACAAAGTTAGAGCTGTCGCTACCTCTCTTGCCTTCCAAAAGAACATGTCAATCAAGGACATTCTTGATGGCACCTTTTGGAGGAGCAACTCTGTCTTCGCCTCACATTACCTGAGGGATGTGAGAACGATTTATGACGACTGTAATTCTCTTGGGCCATACGTCTCTGCAGACACAGTCTTGGGGGCTGGAGGTAGCTCTTTCCCTATCCCTTAGTTAGGTTTAGGTTAGTTTTTAATTGTTGCGTTTTTGGTTTGTGGTGAGTCTTGTGTGAAGATCTCCCATCTATTAGTTTAGTGTTCAGGGGGTCTTTGGATAGTTGGTCAGTTGCTTCGTTGCCCTCATATGTATGGCTCGATGGTCTTGTCACATTGAGGTCACGTCCCCGTTGACAGAGCATCCAGAGCGCACCAGCACTACAGGTCTCCACCTGGCTGGCAACTCTGATTAAGCAAAAGCAGGCTTAAGTGACAGTAATCACGGAGTCTACTTTGCTAACAGGTGAGGAACCAAGGTGTACATCATCTACTTAATTTAAGTTTCCTACAAATCCTATTCTGTCTCTTCCCACCATCCGAAGGTGGGATTCAGCTATATATATATCTGTCAGGTAAGTGGCATGAACAAAATGTTATTGTTATAATACAATTAAGTTTGTTCATACTTACCTGGCAGATATATATAATTAGAGTGCCCGCCCTCCTCCCCTCATGAGACAGTGGCATTAATAAATATGAATAGAAAATGGGAATGGTTCCTGATATCCGCCTCCCAGCGGCGGGAATGGGTACTACCACCTGGCCGACCACTGCGTGTGCTGCGAGTTTTGAAATTCTGTCGGACTTCAGAAAATACAGCTATATATATATCTGCCAGGTAAGTATGAACAAACTTAATTGTATTATAACAATAACATTTTAAAGGTATAAATTGTAAAAGCACAATAAATACAGTCTTGCAAGTAATAACCAAATAGAACGGAGAGCAATGATATTAATCAAACGAGAATATACTGCAGAATACTGTGTGGTTTTAAAAATAAAATATAGTACTATGAAAAGGGAAATGAAATTTAAGTAAATCATAACCTAATGAATCCAAATGAGGGGAAAGCCTGAAATAAAGAGCAATGAAATGCAAAAAATGACAAACTTATTTAGGAAATGGATAGTATGGTAGACATTCAAATAATAAAAAAAGAACCAATAGAAGTTATTATATTATAAAAAAATGTCATAAAAAATAATGAATGGTAATAACCAATTTTTATTACGTTTAATGAAAAAGGTCATCAAATAAAATGCTATGGAATATATGCAAAATTTAAAAGTACTTATAAGTCATAACAAATATAACAGAATAGATAAGTCTCAAAAGTAATAACCAGATAGAAAGGAGATAGAGTTCACGGATTAGGATTTATACGGTCAGTTTGATTAAGTACCATCCCAAATATTGCCTCACTGGGAGATGGCTGGAGACTTAAGATGGGGACAGTTTAAAGATTAAGAGAGAAGTGGCAACTTGAGGGTCTTGACAGCGTTTCTGCCATTGAGCTTGAAATGTAACATTGCCCTAATCCTGGAGAAGTGTTCAGCCTGCCAAGACTACAAGTTTATTCTAGCAGGCTGAAAATATTATCCTGTATCCTGTTTTTTGGGAGAAGCTTATGAATGTTTGCTCATTTTGGATACAGTAGTAGTTGCACATCACTTTTATCATTTAGAACCTTAAGGAGGGAACATTAATGATTATTATCACCCATGTGTTTGTCAATGAAGAGCAGGGAGATCAAGAAGCATTTGCATATTTTGTTCGTCATTCAGATACGCATTTTCCATTAAGGAGTTAGTAATATCATTAAATCCAAAAATATGAATATGTACTTTATGACTGCTATCATTGCATAGTCTAATGAGACCTCTACTGCTATCATTGCATAGTCTAATGAGACCTCTACTGCTATCATTGCATAGTCTAATGAGACCTCTACTGCTATCATTGCATAGTCTAATGAGACCTCTACTGCTATCATTGCATAGTCTAATGAGACCGCTAAGTCAAAAATCTCAACTCATAAACAGGGTTACTGTAATGCACAACTCAAACTGACAAAAGTAGTTAGACAATATGGCTTGCACTTGTAGTGTTAGGATGTTTAGAATAAGGTAGTTGTGCAGCATTGCTTATCTGTATTTTTTAGGTGAATCATACGGCTGAGGCTGTATGCATTTTTTTTATTTTGCAGGTAGAAGCTATTCGACTTAGGTCCGCTGCCCCAGCTCAGCCGGAAGTAAGCAAAAAGGAAGCTGTGATAAAGTACGTTTGTTGACTCATCCTTTCTGTAATATCTGCTAACCGCAGTTTTACAAAAACCATATATGGTAGATCAGTGAATTTATTATTAAGTAATTAAACCAGATCATTAATATAAATTTTCAAACTTTCATAGGGCTTGGCTGGAATACTAATTCTTGAATGAGGTCAGAAACTGGTGCTGGTAAACACTAAGGAAGTTGATTAGTCCGGTGGGGAAAAAATAATGGAAATAGATGGAAATCTGAAAGTGAAAGGAAGGTTGAAGCTAAAATTACTCTGCAGCAATTTTTTTGCATGCTGTAAAATCTACATTGCACAGCACAAGGCTCTGTGCACTGTAGGCAGGACTTCTCTTCAGGGAAAATATTATTTACCTACTGCAGGTAGCCAGTTACCCTGATACTAGGTGTGATCAATTTTCCCTGTTAATTAAAGCTTTGAACTGAAAGTGATGGTTATACCACGGGTGCGGTTTGCATTAGAAAATAATTTGTTGAGGACTGTGTAACGAAGAGTCTCATTATCACCAACAGAGAAAAATGGTTTAGATATCCAAATGAATCTAATTTAAAATATAGAAATTTATGATAAAGTAGAATTAATTTCTTTATGTCTATTAGGAAAACAGCTAATTTACCTTTCAGTTCTATCAACACACACTTTAGGTTCATTCAAATGACAAAAATAGCTAAAGTGACTTGAAGGTCTAGACACTGTAATAAAGGTTGTAAAACAATCTGAACATGCTTGACGGCTGAAGACTCGTCACAATACCAATCAGATACATAGTCTTTGATCAGAAGTAATTAATTATTAATGTATTATAGATTAGCTTTACTAATCACTAAGTCACATTTCTAAATTCATAGGACTCATCTGAAGGATTTATTCCAAGCCAGAGGAGAAAGAGTAAAGATAGGAAAGTTGGATAGCTAAGTGAAAGATGCAAGGGAATGGACAGAACGCAGCCAGGATAGGATCAATGCTCCCATGATTCACTGTATCTGAAAAAAAAAACTTCTGGGGGAGTGCTGTCAGTACACCTTATGTGGTATACTGTAGGCATTACTAGCATTACTAAAGGTGGTTTACAGTGTCCCTCTGGCCTATAGCTGCACCCACTTTATAGCTTTATACTGTACTAGTTCCATTCTCACTATCTTCCATCTTGCTGTCCAACCACTCCAACTCCTTTTCAGTCATAAGCACTGAATGGCTAAAAGTGCCCTAGTGCTCTGCTTTATACTGTAGGCTAATTTTCATAAATCAAATCAGACTGCACCTGAAAAAATAATTATACTACTCTTTTGTTCATGAAACTTACCTGTCAGATATATATATAGCTGTATTTTCTGAAGTCCGACAGAATTTTAAAAACTTCCGACACACGCAGTGGTCGGCCAGGTGGTTAGTACCCATTCCCGCCGCTGGGAGGCGGGTATCAGGAACCATTCCCATTTTTTTTTCTGTCGCTGGTGCTGAAAACACCTGTTTTCAGTACCTCCGTCTTAGGATTTTGGAAACTTCATTGCCCTAAGTATCCTAATTGTCTTTTGATTTATTTACTTGGATTTGTGGGATTTGTGGCTAGGCATACACTATCTTAAATTGATTTGAATTTGATTCATTTTTGCATAAAATATCTGAATCTAGTTAGGCTAGTTTCAGACGGGGTTGTCTGCAAAGATAGGGTGTGGCTACCGAAAGCTTCGGTAGATCCGCACTTGGTATGTACGAGGGGTATGGGTCTTGCTTCTTTGTTGAGATTTGTCATGTAAGGAGTGTGAGACTTTGTCTATTTCCGTAAGGAAGACGTATGATCGGATGTTACGCAATTATCAGTAAACATGTCTATTCCGTAAGGAAGACGTATGATTCGTATGTACGCAATTAATCAGTAACAAAAGTAACAAAAGGGTCAGGGTAGTGAACCTGCTAACCTTCCTGTAGACTTTATTTTGCCTAACCCTGTAGTATGGCCTACGGGCTATGAATATGTCTACGAGAGTTGCTCGCTCTCCTTCATTGCTGTGAAGTGCTACTTCTGTAATTGTTACTCCTAACCCTGCAGTGTTGCCTTCGGGCCCTAAGCAGTGTCTGTAGAGGAATTGCCCTTTCTCTGATACTCTTTCGATTCGTATCTTAGAATCGAAAGTGCTTGCTTTAGAGAGTAAAAGTGAAGTGCAGAAGTGCAGTGATACCCCTTGTGTAGTGGAGGGTGCGTCAGATCGGCCTCGTTTCGCCTCTAGGCCGGGACCTCTGCTTGACTCCCAGGACCCGGGGAGGGAGCATGTCGAAAGCCTAAGGAGGGTTACAAGGAACCCCCACCGATCTGGCGTGCCTTCGGCAGTTTCTGATGAAAATCCCCAGACTGCCAAAGTGCGTGCGCGTGCACGAATCCTGAAAGATTGCTTCTCGTCCTCCGAAGCGTCCTCCCCATGCAGGGGTTGGAGCTTTCGGAAGGACTCGCGCCCTCTAAATAGAAGCTTTATAGAAGAGGACGCTTCACGTCCTCTCTCTCTCTCTCGTTATGCGTTTCAGTGAGAAGTAAGAAGGCGAACGTCGCCTGAACTCGTGTCCGTCTTTCCACCGAGAAATACGTAAGAGAAGTCATAGTAGCAGGAAGCTTTGAGAGCGGACGCCCGGGGACGCTCGGATGGACTCCAGGCGCGCGCGGGTGCACGCCAAGTGCGCGCCAGTGGACGCCAAGTGCGCGCCAGTGGACGCCGAGCGCGCTCCAGTGGACGCCGAGCGCGCTCCAGTGGACGCCGAGCGTGCACCAGCGCACGCCAGGTGTGTCGCCTGGCTGAACGTTTCTGTTGAACTCTTCAAGCTCTTGTTTGTTCATGAAACTTACCTGTCAGATATATATATAGCTGTATTTTCTGAAGTCCGACAGAATTTTAAAAACTTCCGACACACGCAGTGGTCGGCCAGGTGGTTAGTACCCATTCCCGCCGCTGGGAGGCGGGTATCAGGAACCATTCCCATTTTCTATTCATAATTTTTCTGTCGCCGGTGCTGAAAACACCTGTTTTCAGTACCTCCGTCTTAGGATTTTGGAAACTTCATTGCCCTAAGTATCCTAATTGTCTTTTGATTTATTTACTTGGATTTGTGGCTAGGCATACGTTATCTTAAATTGATTTGAATTTGATTCATTTTTGCTTAAAATATCTGAATCTAGTTAGGCTAGTTTCAGACTTTTTGGGTTGTCTGCAAAGATAGGGTGTGGCTACCGAAAGCTTCGGTAGATCCGCACTTGGTATGTACGAGGGGTATGGTCTTCCTTCTTTGTTGAGATTTGTCATGTAAGGAGTGTGAGACTTTTGTCTATTCGTAAGGAAGACGTATGATTCGTATGTACGCAATTAATCAGTAAACATGTCTAATTCCGTAAGGAAGACGTATGATTCGTATGTACGCAATTAATCAGTAACAAAAGTCAGGGTAGTGAACCTGCTAACCTTCCTGTAGACTTTATTTTGCCTAACCCTGTAGTATGGCCTACGGGCTATGAATATGTCTACGAGAGGTGCTCGCTCTTCTTCATTGCTGTGAAGTGCTACTTCTGTAATTGTTTACTCCTAACAACCCCTGCAGTAATTGCCTTCGGGTCCCCCCTAAGCAGTGTCTGTAGAGGAATTGCCCTTTCTCTTATACTCTTTCGATTCGTAACTTAGAATCGAAAGTGCTTGCTTTAGAGAGTAAAAGTGAAGTGCAGAAGTGCAGTGATACCCTTGTGTAGTGGAGGGTGCGTCAGATCGGCCTCGTTTCGCCTCTAGGCCTGGACCTCTGCTTGACTCCCAGGACCTGGGGAGGGAGCATGTCGAAAGCCGAAGGAGGGTTACAAGGAACCCCCACCGATCTGGCGTGCCTTCGGCAGTTACTGATGAAAATCCCCAGACTGCCAAAGTGCGTGCGCGTGCACGAATCCTGAAAGTTTGCTTCTCGTCCTCCGAAGCGTCCTCTCCGTGCAGGGTTGGAGCTTTCGGAAGGACTCGCGCCCTCTAAATAGAAGCTTTATAGAAGAGGACGCTTCACGTCCTCTCTCTCTCTCGTTATGCGTTTCAGTTGAGAAGTAAGAAGGCGAACGTCGCCTGAACTCGTGTCCGTCTTTCCACCGAGAAATACGTAAAAGAAGTCATAGTAGCAGGAAGCTTTTGAGAGCGGACGCCTGGGACGCTCGGATGGACTCCAGGAGCGCGCGAGTGCACGCAAGCGCGCTCCGTGCGCGCCAGTGGACGCCGAGCGTGCTCCAGTGGACGCCTTGAGCGCGCCTCCAGTGGACGCCGAGCGCGCTCCAGTGGACGCCGAGCGTGCACCAGCGCACGCCAGGTGTGTCGCCTGGCTGAACGTTTCTGTTGAACTCTTCAAGCTCTTGTTTCAGATTTGGGCCTAAAGAATTTTTACCTCTACCTTCGGTGATACCTTCTACCTCACCTGCAAAGAATGTGAAGTAGGCAGTGCTTCGGAGGAAGCTTAAAGTGAACAGACAACTTCTTCTTCGAAAACCCAGCAAGACATCGGGTTTCGTGAATTCAAGAGGTCTCTGTCAATTAATATTGCTTTTCGCATAGGTGGATGGAGTTTAAGGAAGATCTCTCGTTTGCTCTACCGCAACCTTTGCCATTCTGCCAATAAATTTAAGTTTGCCACTACCGCAGTCAAGACTTTGCGCTAAGGCAGTTACGGGTTATGTAAGGCTCGATGTCCTGCACGTCAGGACTCTCGGCAACGTTCAGTAGGATTCTTGCAAAGGCACTCATCAAAAGGACGCTCTTCAGGAAAGCGCAAGACAGGACTTCCTTTGCCATACTGCCAATAATTTTTAAGCTTTAGCAGCATTAGTTGTGATACGGGAGAGGAAGCTGGTTGGAGAGTTTACTTCCTCTTCCCAGATAATTTTTTCCAGCTTTTTAGCCCATCTGAAAGGGTTTTTCAGATGATAGATTTTGTTAGTTTCTAGTCGGGGACTACGCTGCCGAATTGAACATCGTCGTCCTACTTGCCGTAAGCCCAGTCTCTTAACAGGATTCTTGCCCCTTCCTCGTTTGAGACGGGAATCGGAAAATTAAATGCTCGACTCCCTGGATTACGTTTTGTCAATTCAGTGACTTTCCCCCATTGACAATATACTTTCGTTTTGTCAAGTAAGTGGGTATCCCCTCTTTGACAAAATATCTCTTTGTCCCGTAAATGGGTTAGTTCTCATGACAAACATCTCATTAACTTGATATTGCGTAAGCGAATAAGCTCTTATCGACCAAGATTCGGAAGAGCTCTCCATTCGTCATTCGCAGACTCGTACAAGAAATAGACTTGTAGACTACGTCAATGAACGCTTATGTCCAATAACATAAGAAGCTTGAGCTGACTGCTTCGACTGCTTCGATTCTCTTAAGTTTTGTTCATGAAACTTGCCTGTCAGATATGTATGTAGCTGTATTTCCGAATTCAGCTATATATATGTCTGCCAGGTAAGTAGGAACAAACTTTATTGTGATATAATTTCATTTTTTTGCCTTGCGTTATTTTACTTCTGGTTGGTTCAAGTCATATACGCTTGCTGTAGTTACCTCTTCGGATGGCAACCGAGAGGTCTGTTGTCTATTTTAAGGACATTTAATCGTTACTCCCTGTAGCCTAACAGGAGTTTCCGATTTATCTTTTACCGTTGTATGGTAGTGTTCTGACGACACAAACGCATCTATATATTTAGCGTTTTCTGTTTCGCTAAAATATACCGCTTGAGAGTCTTTCTGCTCAAAAAAAAAAAAAAAAAAAAAAATAACGGACCTATTTCTTCGTAGAATAGGGTAGCTGGCAACCCAGACATAAAGTTAAGAGACGACGTTCGTAAGCTGCTTGCTGCTGCTGTTCACGCTGTCTGTCCTCCAGTCCAACCGAGCCAGTATTCAGTGACAGATCGTGCGCTGTCATGCGCGGTAGGTTACGTCTCTCTCTCCTGCGGGATTGACTGACTAACCGTATCTCTGTGCTGACGGTTACGTCTCTCCTGCGGGATTGACTGACTAACTGTATCTCTGTCCTACAATCACGGACTTTAGCCTAAGATTGAGGGGATTTCTTACGTGAATGAATAAACGTTGCATTCGTTTTGCCTTACTATGTTCAACAGAGTTATCTCTTAATCCTTTCGGTGCTCGTTACGAACGGTATGGAACTACGAGTCTACCGCAACATTGCACTTTTATTTGCTCTCCTGCTTAGGCAAAGCGCAGCCTTATTTAGGGAAGTAAGCATACTCGGGGAGGGAATGGATGAGCTTGCTGGGGACCATTTCCTTCCTGAAGAAGTTTGTCCCCGAATAGACTGCAATTCAGACCACAGTTTTTTCCTACCGGGAAACTGAAATATTATTCAAGATCTAGCAATGATTCTGAACATCTCTCAGTGCGTCTATCACCTGAGGTGATAGAAAGAAGGTGCCAGACATCTGGATAGGGTTTCAGATGTCCTGGATCTTAATCTGAAAGAAGTAAAAGCGATTCGGTAGTCCCTCCAGTCCTCGAAACGAGTTTTTGGGAAACCAGTTGGTCCAGATCAACTCTGATATTCCACAGCTCTCTCATATCTTAAGAAGTATCTTCTCTCGGTCCTTGTTCGAGTTTACGAGAAAGAGCCTATTATAACAACAGGCGTAAAATGTAACGATCCTCTACAGTTCGTTACAGGATTGCAAAAGTCCGTACGAATCGTCTCGATCGACGGCAGCAACTATTCACTTCCGAGTGGAATCTTTCTTTAGAAGTAAGTTGAGAGTTGTGTAGACTTTAGGGACGCCCTTTCATTCTTCTCTTCGATATGTTGAGGACGGAAGAGGGGCGGCTTTCTTCTCTGCTCCTTATTCTCGATCCGGGATCAGTACCATTAAACGCCATCCTATGATATTGAACGGGGATGGATGTTTAGTCTCTTTTTTTTCCCCTTTTTCAATCGCTTAGGAAATGTAATAAGAGGATTTATGACGTCACAGGGAGGACAGATGACGCTGCTCGCCCCATGTTGGCCTTCAGAGAATCCTGGATTCACAGAGGTCACATATTTCCTATGTTCACTTTCCAAGGACCTTGTTCCGGAGAGTCGGTCTACTCTAACTCGAAAGGTACCTATAACCTCTCCGCTCTGAGTCTGACTACGTTCAGACTATCGAGAGGTTGACAGGAATAGATTACCGTCTTCCTTTTCCGTCTGAAGAATGGGATAAGCTGGCAGTCACAACTATTAAAGAATATGCAAATATGTTGTTGACGGCCTTTGGGCTCAGAGATTTGCGTCTGTCAAACAACAAAGCCCTTCACGATTTTTGAGTTCTGTGGGATCTCGAAACTCGCTCACCATCTACTTTTTTGTCTCACCTGTTTTCTCGGAGTCAGACACTCGGGCGAGATCAGGCGACATATAGTAGCCCTGAGTTTCTTGTTGACGAAGTCAGTTGCGTTTATACACCCCCGATGATCGTGTAACATGAGACCAGGTTGGACTGTCAGTCATTCTTCCTTCGGGACTGAATCGCCTTTTTGTTTCTCTGCTCCTTTCTCCTGGCACCAGAAGCTCGAGTCAGTTGATTCGCTGACGACGTTGGGTTGTGTTGATACACCCCCAAGGTTTGCTTAGATTGAATCGCCCAGGCAGTCCCAGACACTCATTCTTCAGCGAAGAATAGTGCCTTATGGTCTTCAGGGTACAGCCTTGCTGTCCTTGATTCGTCTGACTGGTCAACTGGTCGGTACCTGACTTTAGTACAGACGGACTGACTGTGCATGTCCAGATCGAAGCTTTCAATATGGAACTTAGACGTAGTCTGAAGTTTCTTGATGTTAAAGCATTCGAACCTCTCCTACCTGTTAACTTTTTGCATGTGATCAGGAAGGCCTTCTTCTAACCACCCTAGATACGACAAAGAGGGTTAGTGAAATTTTAAGCCATCGTCACAAGTTTTGGCTTTTAGAGAAGACAAGGCGGTGTGCTCTCTAAGCCTTCCGTTGTGGCCTAAGAATGGAAACCCGTTTTGTCCTTGGGCCGGGCCAGGAGCTTGGAAGCAAGGATGGCACAAGTTAGTGGGCAGGAGCCAGAGAGAGTCCTGTGCCCTGTCGGGTCTCTCAAGTTTTATCTACATAAAACTCAAGAAAGTCGAAGTCATTCGGGCAATCTGCAGTGTTCCGAAAAAGACCAGACTTGCCCATATCGAAGAACACCCTGGCTTTAGTGTTAAGGAGTTCTTTCAAAAATGCTCCTTCTTGTGTTTGCACAAAGATTTGAAATCTTTTTATCTAAATGCTCACGAGGTGAGGGCGCGGCCTCGGAAGCATTTCAATAGAGCATGGCACTCAGTAACATCCTGAGTACCATGTTTTAGCGAAGCAACTCTGTGTTCACTTCACACTCCCTGCGAGATGTGAAGATGGCATATGAGATCTGCTGCTCGCTAGGGCCATACGTGCCTGCAGACACAATCTTGGGGGCAAGAAGTACCACTCATCCTATCCTGTAGAAAATGGTTAGGAAGAGCTCTTAATTTAGTGTTGAGTCGCCGACAACGGCGACTTCTTAACTCTTAAAGCCTTAGTTAAAAACACCCTTAACTTTGGCTAGGTTGGTCAGGTGGTGATATATATATTATATAATATATGTATTTATTTTACTTACTTAGGCCACCCTCCATGGTATGGTCAATATGGTCTATGGTCACCGTCGTGGTCTCGCCCCGCCCCTGTTGACAGATCATCTGGAGTGCACCCAGCTATATAGGTCTCTACCTCGCTGGCAAACTCTAGTAGCACAAGCAGACTTACGTGGCAGTAACCACGAAGCCAGCTATGCTAACAGGTGGAACCAAGATGTAAATCATCTGCATGCATTTGTTTCCTAAAATCCTTCTATTCTGTCTCTTCCCACCTCCAAAGGTGGGATTCAGCTATATATATATCTGACAGGTAAGTTTCATGAACAAAATGATATTGTTATGATACAATAAAGTTTGTTCATACTTACCTGGGCAGATATATATAATCAAGTACCCACCCACCTCCCCTCAGGGGACAGTGGAAATAAAAATTATGAATAGAAAATGGGAATGGTTCCTGATACCCGCCTCCAGCGGCGGGAAATGGGTACTAAAACCACCCCTGGCCCTGACCACTGCGTGTGTCGGAAAAGTTTTTAAAATTCTGTCGGACTTCAGAAAATACAGCGATATATAAGATCTGCCAGGTAAGTATGAACAAACTTTATTGTATCATAACAATATCATTTTCAGATATGGGCCTAAAGAATGTTTATCTCTACCTCCGGTGATACTTCTACCTCACCTGCAAAGAATGTGAAGTAGGCAGTGCTTCGGAGGAAGTTTAAAGTGAACAGACAACTTCTTCTTCGAACCCAGCAAGACATCGGGTTTCGTGAATTCAAGAGGTCTCTGTCAATTAATATTGCTTTTCGCATAGGTGGATGGAGTTAAGGAAAGCTCAAGGGAAGATCTCGTTTGCTCTACCGCAAACCTTTGCCATTCTGCCAATAAATTTAAGTTGCCACTACCGCAGTCAAGACTTTGCGATAAGGCAGTTACGGGTTATGTAAGGCTCGATGTCCTGCACGTCAGGACTCTCGGCAACGTTCAGTGGGATTCTTGCAAAGGCACTCATCAAAAGGACGCTCTTCAAAGGAAAGCGCAAGACAGGACTTCCTTTGCCATACTGCAATAAATTTTAAGCTTTAGCAGGCATTAGTTGTGATACGGGAGAGGAAGCTGGTTGGAGAGTTTCTTCCTCTTCCCAGGATAATTTTGCAAGCTTTTTAGCCCATCTGAAAGGGTTTTTCAGATGATAGATTTTGTTAGTTTCTAGTCGGGACTACGCTGCCGAATTGAACATCGTTGTTCTACCTGCCGTAAGCCCAGTCTCTTAACCCTCTTACGCCGAAGCCCTAAAATCAAAACCTCTCCTGTATGCCGGCGCCGGTTTGGAGTGAGCGCGGAACCGGAAAAAATAATTTTTTCAAAAAAATCACAGCGCGCTTAGTTTTGAAGATTAAGAGTTCATTTTGGCTCATTTCTTTTCATTGCCTGAAGTTTAGTATGCAATCATCAGAAATGAAAAATAATATCATTATCATATGTAAATAATGCGATATATGGTAGCGAAAAAAAAAAAAAATTCATAGATAATTGTATTCAAATCACGCTGTGCAAAAAACGGTCAAAGCTAACGAGTTACTTTTTTTTTCGTTGTATTGTACACTAAATTGCAATCATTTTGATATATAATACATAGTAAAACAATAAAAGCAACACCGGAAAAATATTATTTATCACAAAATGATGTACGAATTCGTAACGAGCGGACGTAAAAAATAAAAAAAATGTTATTTTCAAAAATTCACCGTAATTCTAAATAATGTTCTAGAGACTTCCAATTTGTTTCAAATTAAGACAAATGATTGAATATTACGATACTGTAAGAGTTTTTAGATTAGAATTGCAGATTTTCGACCATTTCGGACAAGTTTAAATTTGACCAAATGTCGAAATAATATATATTTTTTCATATGCACATATTTCGAAGATGGAAAAGCTACAACCTTCAATTATTTTTTATTGTATTCTTCATGAATTTGCGCACATTTTGATATATGAAACCCTATAAAAAGGCTAATATGAAAAGGAGCAAATATTAGGATAATGCCATGTACGTATTTCGGAGACTTGCGGCCGCGAATCGGCGCGCGGAGTGAAGGTAAATATATTTTTCAAAAATTCACCATAAATCACAATATTGTTTTAGAGACTTCAAATTTGTTTTCAAAATGAAGAATAATGACGGAATATTACTAGGCCGTAAGAGTTTTAGCTTACAATTGCGTTTTTCAACTATTTCGGTAGAGTCAAATTTGACCGAACGTGGTTTTTTTTTCTATTTATCGTGATTTATATGCAAATATTTCGAAAAAAGAGAAAAGCTACAACCTTCAATCATTTTAGTTGTATTCTATGAAATTGCGCACATTTCATATATAAAACTTTATGTAACAGCTAATTTTAAATGGTGCAAACATTTCGACAATCGCACAAAAAAATTCTGATTTTTTCGGAAGAGTTACCGCGCGAACGTAATTTTTTTTTTCATAAATTCACCATAAATCGAAAATGTTGGCTAGAGACTTCAAAGTCGTTGCAAAATGACGGTAAATGATTGAATATTACTATAATATAAGAGTTTTAGCTTACAATTGCGTTTTTCGACCATTTTCGGTAGAGTCAAGTTGACCGAAAGTTGAAATTTTTGCACTTAACGTTATTTATATGAAAATATTTCAAAACTGATAAAAGCTACAACCATGGGTTGTTTTTTGTTGTATTGTGCATGAAATTGCGCACATTTCCATATATAAAACTTTATGTAACGGCAAATTTAAAACAAAAGGGTGCAAACATTAGGACAATCGCACGAAAAAATTTATCGGAAGAGTTATCGCACGAACGTAAGGAAAAAGTTTTTTCATAAATCACCATAAATCGAAATATTGTGCTAGAGACGTCCAATTTGTTGACAAAATGAAGGCAAATGATTGAATATTACTATAATATAAGACTTTTAGCTTACAATTGCGTTTCTCGACCATTTCTGTAGAGTCAAAGTTGACCGAATGTTGAAATTTTTGCACTTATCGTTATTTATATGAAAATATTTCAAAATTGATAAAAGCTACAATCATGAGTATTTTTTAGTTGTATTGTGCATGAAATTGCGCACATTTTCATATATAATACTTCATGTAAAGGATAATTTAAAATGGTGCAATAATTATGTCAAAGTGACGAAATAATTTCCGAGATGTGTCACTGATACTTTTTAGTGCGATAAGAAAGAAATTCGCGCTTGCGCGCCTGCGTAGCGATTGTAAACAAAACAACGCCTTGATCCGTGAACTCCCAGCATCCCCCAAGGCGCGTGATACAAAAGTTTTCGGCTGGTAGCCTATAAGCCTATAATTTTTATTTTTCGCGAATTTTAAAAAAACTTTTTTGAGCCGACGTATGATACGTCCAATCGGCATACGGGAGACATTTTGACTCGACGTTTAATACGTCCAATCGGCGTAAGAGGGTTAACAGGATTCTTGCCCCTTCCTCGTTTGAGACGGGAATCGGAAAAATAAAATGCTCGACTCCCTGGATTACGTTTTGTCAAGTTCAGTGACTTTCCCCCATTGACAATATACTTTCGTTTTGTCAAGTAAGTGGGTATCCCTTCATTGACAAAATATCTCTTTGTCCCGTAAATGGGTTAGTTCTCATTGACAAACATCTCATTAACTTGATATTGCGTAAGCGAATAAGCTCTTATTGACAAGATTCGGAAGAGCCTCATTCGTCATTCGCAGACTCGTACAAGAAAAATAGACTTGTAGACTACGTCAATGAACGCTTATGTCCAGTAACATAAGAAGCTTGAGCTGACTGCTTCGATTCTCTTAAGTTTTGTTCATGAAACTTGCCTGTCAGATATGTATGTAGCTGTATTTCCGATTCAGCTATATATATGTCTGCCAGGTAAGTATGAACAAACTTTATTGTGATATAATTTCATATTTTGCATTGCGTTATTTTACTTCGGTTGGTTCAAGTCATATACGCTTGCTGTAGTTACCTCTTCGATGGCAACCGAGAGGTCTATTGTCTATTTTAAGGACATTTAATCGTTACTCCCTGCAGCCTTCCAGGAGTTTCCGATTTATCTTTTACCGTTGTATGGTAGTGTTCTGACGACACAAACGCATCTATATATTTAGCGTTTTCTGTTTCGCTTAAATATACCAGCTTGAGAGTCTTTCTGCTCAAAAAATAACGGACCTATTTCTTCGTAGAATAGGGTAGCTGGCAACCCAGACATAAAGTTAAGAGACGACGTTCGTAAGCTGCTGGCTGCTGCTGTCACGCTGTGTCTGTCCTCCAGTCCAACCGAGCCAGTAACAGATCGGGCGCTGTCATGCGCTGTAGGTTACGTGTCTCTCTCCTGCGGGATTGACTGACTAACCGTATCTCTGTGCTGGCGGTTACGTCTCTCCTTCTGCGGGATTGACTGACTAACTGTATCTCTGCCCTACAATCACGGACTTTAGCCTAAGATTGAGGGGATTTCTTACGTAAATGAATAAACGTTGCATTCGTTTTGCCTTACTATGTTCAACAGAGTTATCTCTTAATCCTTTCGGTGCTCGTTACCGCACGGTATAGAACTACGAGTCTACCGCAACATTGCACTTTTATATGCTCTCCTGCTTAGGCAAAGCGCAGCCTTATTAGGGAAGTAAGCATACTCGGGGAGGGAATGGATGAGCTTGCTGGGGGACCATTTCCTTCCTGAAGAAGTTTGTTTCCCCGAATAGACTGCAATTCAGACCACAGTTTTTTCCTACCGGGAAACTGAAATATTATTCAAGATCTAGGAATGATTCTGAACATCTCTCAGTGCGTTTATCACCTGAGGTGATAAGGAAAAGAAGGTGCCGGACATCTGGATAGGGTTTCAGATGTCTTGGATCTTAATCTGAAAGAAGTAAAAGCGATTCGGTAGTCCCTCCAGTCCTCGTAACGAGTTTTGGAAACCAGTGGTCCAGATCAACTCTGATATTCCACAGCTCTCATATCTTAAGAAGTATCTTCTCGGTCCCTGTTCGAGTTTACGAGAAAGCCTATTATAACAACCAGGCGTAGAATGTAACGATCCTCTAGAGGTTCGTTACAGGATTGCAAAAGTCCGTACGAATCGTCTAGATCGACGGCAGCAACTATTGACTTCCGAGTGGAATCTTTCTTTAGAAGTAAGTTGAGAGTTGTGGAGACTTTAGGGACGCCCTTTATTCATTCTTCTCTTCGATATGTTGAGGACGAAGAGGCTTCTTCTTTTCTGCTCCCTTATTCTCGATCCGGGATCGGTACCATTAAACGCCATCCTATGATATTGAACGGGGATGGATATTTAGTCTCTTTTTCCCCTTTTTTCAATCGCTTAGGAAATGTAATATGAGGATTTATGACGTCACAGGGGAGCGACAATGACGCTGATCGCCCCATGTTGGCCTTCAGGATCCTGGATTCACAGAGGTCACATACTTCCTAGTTCACTTTCCAAGGACCTTTTCCGAGAGAGTCGGTCTACTCTAACTCGAAAGGTACCTATAACTACCTATATACATCTCCGCTCTGAGTCTGACTACGTTCAGGCTATCGATGTTGACAGGAATAAGATTACCGTCTTCCATTTCCGTCTGAAGAATGGGATAAGCTGGCAGTCACAACTATTAAAGAATACGCAAATATGTTGTTGACGGCCTTTGGGCTCAGAGATTTGCGTCTGTCAAACAACAAAGCCCTTCACGATCTTGAGGTCTGTGGGAATCTCGAACCTCGCTCATCATCTACTTTTTGTCTCACCTGTTTTCTCGGAGTCAGACACTCGTGCGAGATCAGGCGACATATAGTAGCCCTGAGTTTCTTGTTGACGAAGTCGGTGGCGTTTATACACCCCCGATGATCGTGTAACATGAGACCAGGTTGGACTGTCAGGCATTCTTCCTTCGGGACTGAATCGCCTTTTTGCTCCGCGCTCCTTTTCTCCTGGCACCAGAAGCTCGAGTCAGGAGTTGATTCGCTGACGACGTTGGGTTGCGTTGATACACCCCCAAGGTTTGCTTAGATTGAATCGCCCAGGCAGTCCAGACACTCATCCTTCAGCGAGAATAGTGCCTTATGGTCTTCAGGGTACAGCCTTGCTGTCCTTGATTCGTCTGACTGGTCAACTGGTCGGTCACCTGACTTTAGTACAGACGGACTGACTGTGCATGTCCAGGATCGAAGCTTTCAATATGGAACTTAGACGTAGTCTGAAGTTCTTGATGTCAAAGCATTCGAACCTCTCCTACCTGTTAACTTCTTGCATGTGATCAGGAAGGCCTTCTTCTAACCACCCTAGATACGACAAAGAGGGTTAGTGAGATTTTAAGCCATCGTCACAAGTTTTGGCTTTAGAGACAAGGCGGTGTGCTCTCTAACCCTTCCGTTGTGGACTAAGAATGGTAACCCGTTTTGTCCTTGGGCCCAGGAGCTTGGAAGCAAGGATGGCACAAGTTAGTGGGCAGGAGCCAGAGAGAGTCCTGTGCCCTGTCGGGTCTCTCAAGTTTTATCTACATAAAACTCAAGAAAGTCGAAGTCATTCGGGCAATCTGCAGTGTCCGAAAAAGACCAGACTTGCCCATATCGAAGAACAGCCTGGCTTTAGTGTTAAGGAGTTCTTCAAAAATGCTCCTTCATTGTGTTTTGCACAAAGATTTGAAATCTTTTTATCTGAATGCTCACGAGGTGAGGGCGCGGCCTCGGAAGCATTTCAACAGAGCATGGCACTCAGCAACATCCTGAGTACCATGTTTTTAGCGAAGCAACTCTGTGTTCACTTCACACTCCCTGCGAGATGTGAAAGATGGCATATGAGATCTGCTGCTCGCTAGGGCCATACGTGTCCTGCAGACACAATCTTGGGGGCAAGAAGTACCACTCATCCTATCCTGTAGAAAATGGTTAGGAAGAGCTCTTATTTAGTTGTTGAGTCGCCGACAACGGCGACTTCTAACTCTTAAGCCTTAGTTAACACACCTTAACTTTGGCTAGGTTGGTCAGGTGGTGATATATATTTATATATATATATATTTATTTTACTTCTTAGCCCTCATGGTATGGTCAATATGGTCTAGTCACGTCGTGGTCTCGCCCCTGTTGACAGATCATCTGGAGTGCACCAGCTATATAGGTCTCTACCTCGCTGGCAACTCTAGTAGCACAAGCAGACTTACGTGGCAGTAACCACGAAGCCAGCTATGCTAACAGGTGGAACCAAGATGTAAATCATCTGCATGCATTTGTTTCCCAAAATCCTTCTATTCTGTCCCTTCCCACCTCCAAAGGTGGGATTCAGCTATATATATATCTGACAGGTAAGTTTCATGAACAAAATGATATTGTTATGATACAATAAAGTTTGTTCATACTTACCTGGCAGATATATATAATCAAGTACCCACCCACCTCCCCTCAGGGGACAGTGGAAATAAAAATTATGAATAGAAAATGGGAATGGTTCCTGATACCCGCCTCCCAGCGGCGGGATGGGTACTAAGCTCCAAAAACCGGCCGATCCACTGCGTTGTGTCGGAAGTTTTTAAAATTCTGTCGGACTTCAGAAAATACAGCTATATATATATCTGCCAGGTAAGTATGAACAAACTTTATTGTATCATAACAATATCATATTTATGGAATGAATCAGAAAAACTTGAACTATTGGACAAGTTTTGACCCAGCACTCCATAGTTGTTTGGCTTTTATTTGGTTCTGTAACCCACTTTAATCATGTATCCCACCAAATGAGAGGTTAATTAGTTGTCAGGTTGAGGAGTACTAAAGGTCATGAACTTATAGAACTGAGGACTTCTAGTATATGCAGTAATATTGATTTCAGTTTATTAAAGAGGTGCAATGATAGTTGGCCTCCTCCTGGGAAGCTGCTTGACCTGTGTAAAAAAATATCTGGTTTACTTATGAAATATCATTTTATTTTACTTCTCGGAGCATCACAGAAGTTAGTAAATACTGGACTTTCATGCCTGTATTAGGTGTTAAAAATTGTAAAATACCACAGAGTCACATCTCTTAAAAGTTTATGTATTAAAATGAGGTGTAAATGATTAGACCAAATCAGAGTTGGGTAGGTAAAATAGACAAAAAAAAGAAAAAAAAATAAGTACAAATGGTGCTAAAGGGGTGATTCAAAAGTCTACCAGTATCATTCACAGTATTACTAAGGAATTTACACTGTTTAAGTTACGCTATCCTGCGAGGTTTATAGTTGGTTCTTTGGAAGGTCTGGATAACCGCAGTAATGGAAGTAGTACTTAACAATGACTTTACCACTTTTAGTAGAAAATTACAGTGCTACCTGTAAGATAGTGTTAATATTACACCTACTATTTATCTTAATTCAGAGGCTGAATTGATAAACATCTCAATGTCATATACTATATTTTACCCCTGGTCTTATAGAAAGAACAAGGAAGAACAGTGTTAAACCTTAAAGAAAGGGACAGACCAGTCTCCTATAAAGTGAAATTTTATGGGAAGTTGGTTGAGAAATTGTAAGCTTGAGAATAAAGAAACAAAAACTAAACTAGATAATCAGAGGTCTGATGATTCAAAGAAGTGAATGTAGAAAGTAGTGTCCTAGTGAGCATTCTCAAGCTGACTGAGAGGAGATACTTTTATTCAGCCATACATAATTCATTAGGTTTTGTTTATATAGTTTTGTCACTTCGTATAAAACTGCATCTTCCTCATACTTGTAGTTGAACTTTAACAGCAAGCAGTAGGACGTCTCCCCTTTTCTTAAGGGTTTTTGATGTAGGAGAAGCTAATTGGAGAGGGTGCCGTGGTAGTGGTTTTCACTCACCCCAGAACTATACCGACACCTTTTAATGAAGGTGAGCGAGCCGGAATATTCTGGCAGGTCCAATTTAGCAGTTCTCTGGTATTATAGCAATATTTTACCTTAGAAATAGTGCTGAAGGAACCTATTTCACTGGGCGACACAGCTTCTTTGCCCAGAAATAGATTTTTCCTATGTCAAAATCCCTTTTTTTATTCATTGTTTATTGGAATAATTTGGGTTTTATTTGCATTAGCTACAGGAGACCCTCAAACTTGAAACTCCAAGGTGTTGCTTATTTTTAGCATGGTATTCTTACAATTTCCTTTTCATTAAAAAAATAAAATAAGATATCTTCATGTTCAGCTTATTCCTTATGTATTTTCCTGCAGAAAAGCAAAGCAAAGACTGAAGCCATTCTAGTGGAATTTTGTATATCAGATTTGTTATCCTGTATACCTGTATAGTGCCTCATGGATAAATTGTCTATTTTTTCAATAGACGCAATGTTCATCCATCACGATCAACTATAAATGCTTATGTACGGTTTAAGACAACAGAGATGATGGAAGCGGCTTTAGAAGCAAATGGAGCACTTTTTGAGGGAACCCATATATGGGTAGACAGAGCATCTCAGCCAAAGACTCATGATAGACACTGTGCAGTATTTGTGGGTAACCTGCCCTTTGGTAAGTATATCACTGAGGATTTACTACGTATTGTTATTAATACAAAACCATTGTTTAGATATTTTAATTGTGGAGTGTAAATACTATACTGTAAGTGCTTGAATGGTAAACTGAAAATCAGGTTTCTCTCTCTCTCACTCTATGTGACAGTAAGACAAAATTAGTATTTTACATAAAACCCTAAATTCTGTGCTTTAGGCTTTTTGTAAATCTGTTCAGAGTCCAAATACTTCAAAACCAGTAAAAAAAAATACCATCATACCTAGAGATACCATGGATTAGTGCTTGCACTTCTGTCGGTCCCAAAAAACCTGTTAGAAAACCATTTTCTCAATTGTAAAGTCTAGTCTTCTACAGAGATTACATTTCCTTAATCATTAAAGTGCCCATTAACAGTAATCTTTTATTGAATTTCAGTAATGATACCAAGATCTGTAAGAAATTAAATACATACTAAGAAATAGTCCACCAACATCCATGTGTAAAACTTGTAAGGAAAACTAATCATATGTAAACTGTAACATTGCTTTGTCATTGTTGGTAAATAGGAATTGTGATTTGAGAAAAACTTTTTCTTATTTGAGCAGAAACAATAGGTCATAGGAGGCACTATGGTATTACTATGCCACAGCTTTATATCTATATAGTGTTGCTACTATTAATGTCTTATGAATAATAAAACAAGAGATTTTTAATTCCCTTGGTATTTGTGAAGTTGCATGTAGTTTATATGATTAATATTTAAAGAAATTATTATGGAAATTGCTTATATTTCTTACTCCACAGAATGTGAAGAGGAGAACTTATATAAACATTTTGAGGAGTGTGGTGAAATTGACAACGTACGCATCATACGAGACAAAAAGTTTTCTTCTGGGAAAGGTTTTGGTTACATAAACTTCAAAGTAAGTGTATTATTTTGATAATAATAAAAATGCAAATGAAAGTGACATTTAGATATGTAGTATATTTATATGAGTGGTTGGATCTCATTTGATTATCAAGTATTGTTTTTTTAGGAGATTAATAACAAGGATAATAAACTGACTTTCCAATTACAGTACTATAATCAGCACTTTTCTCTTCAACAGTACATACTGTATATACCGTAGTACTCTGCTTTCCCATGTCTCAAAACTTGAGGAATGTTGTACATTGTAAAATGTTTATTTATATTGATTAGGATCCTGTAGAGGAAACTGCTGTAATTTCTTCTTTCTTGGCTGTCCAGTTTCATGTATTATGTCTTCTTCCAATTTTCATTCCATTTAATGACATATCCTATGAGCTAGCCTGATGAGGTAATGGAAATATAACTGTGTTTAGGAAAACATATAATAATAGCATAATATGTAATAATAATCTAAGCCTGCAAGTAAAAACTTATCAGTAACTTAATTTAGACAAGTAGAGGTATGTAGTATTATGTTGTTATAATTAAATCAGCCTTAGGGTCATGAAAGAATGCAGCTTGTAGTTTTCAAGGATTAGTTCATTCATGTCTTTTAACAGTAGTTTATGATATGTTTCAGTCATCAGATGCAGTTGAGGTTGCACTTCAGCTTGATGGAAAACAATTCATGAAACGAAACTTGAGAATTCAACGTTGTGTGAAAAAAGTAAGTTTTTGCTTATAATTTTTATTACCCAATGCTTTTACATTTGAAGCTTCATAGGTCACATATGAATAAAAATTATTTTTAAGAAATTATATTGAATTCAAGATTACCAAGATTAAATCAAAGTTCAGCCATATTTGAAGAGCTTGATGTATTGAAGAAATATCTTAAGGTATTTTTAAAATACAATAGCTTTGTCATCATTGCTGTTGGTGCTTAATGAAACCAGGGTCCTCTGTGAAATTGTGCCACACATCATTTCTTTATGTTCGACATTTATCCACTCATCTCCAGCCTCCCTTTTTTCTCCTAGTACTTATTTATGCAATGCCTGGATTTTACAGTTCTGGTACTTACAGTATAAAAGCCCAGCTAACCCACATTATTCTCTCAGGGATAATGTAATGCATGACCAAGTCATATCCATCTCCCTGTCATGATTGTCTTATCTATGTATAGAACTTCCAAAATTTCCTGTAAGGTATCATTTCTTAACAACTACAGTATTTCATTTATGACATAACACATTTACTGTACTACTTACATGTTTCCCTTAACCTCTTATTCTTCAGTCTCCCCCAGAAATGGGTTGTTTCAAAAAGTCTCAAACATTGTTCACTTGATGGAGATTTTCCTGGAAGTCAGTCAATGACTGAGGAATGTTTTTTTCTGGTAACATCATCAGCCATAAGACGCATCTGCCACAGACCTAAGGCTAAAGATTCTTCATCAGACTCCTGCAGCCAAGTTTGTTTGTTTGTATGGTGCTTTTACGTTGATGGCAGTTGTCGATAGGACACCAGTCTTTACAAAAGAGGCAGGTACTACAGGGCTGCTTCAAATGAAGTCCCTGTAGTTGGAGCTTATAAAATAATATTTGACAGTGGCTTTCTTTATGCTTGTTATGTTGCTTAGAAATAATTTTATTAGCTCTCCAGTGGTGCTAAGACCCAGGAACTTTTGAACTTATGCTCTTCATGGTTGCTTCAACGTCTAGTAAGGGAAGATTCCTCTTTAGTCAGCAGGTGACAGAACCTAATTTATATTGAAAAGGAAGTGCCATATCAACTTATAGCATTGGTGGCATTTATACAGAAAATTCGGTAGTAGTTTTTACCATCAACTCCACTTTCATTGAGATCCAAAAAGAAACACATATGAACCTGTGTCAGCCAGTGAAGGAAATTGCCTCCAGCACTACAAGACTTATAAGGCCTCTTGAAATTCTGCTGTTCTCCACTCAACTTCAGCCTCTGTCAGTTTTCATTCAATTATGTCTAGGTTCTCCACCTCTTTTGGTCACCAGAGGCCAGCTGGCATTACATATCATGCACTGGTCTTTTTAGGTTAGTGCAAGGGTCATGTCCAAATCATGTCTCCAATTCATCATTATATATATGGAATTTCTGTTGTGTAATACACTATGCAGTAGTGTGATGAATCAGAATCCCTCAAGTGATGCGAGATGTACTATTCTATTTTTAAAGAGTAGACTTTTCACACCTGTTTAACTTATGGTTACATGCTGCCCCTCATGAATTAATCCATGTAATTAGAGAATACATTACAGTACATCAGCTTTGAAGCATATTTTACAGCAGCCAAAATTTTATCCAACAGCAAATTATCTGGTCTAGATACAAAGCTATAATACAAACTTTATCAAAATCTTCAGGTGTCCTGTCAATTATCCAGTTGCAAACTTAAAAAAAATTAGTTATATAATTTTTTTTACATAAAGTGAAACCCTTAGACCTGCTCTGTGAAGCTTGGATGCTTAGTTATAGTGAAATTAAACTTTTTGATAATCAGGACATAAATTATTTGAAACTTTCACATTTATATTTATTGAAATTTATTATGCTCCCTACTGCTTAGAAAACTAAATGATCATATAGTTTTCAGTGCTGCATCGTCAGATTAATTTGAATTAATGGAATGGAATGGAATATGAAGTTTAGGCTTGAAGCCAAGCACTGGAATCCAATTTGAATTAATGAGATATTGTTTTTTAGGTAAAGAAGTTCCAAAAGAAAGGCCAACTGCTGCCACAAGATGGACAATCATTGGGCTTCATGAAAGTCAAAGGGTCATCAAGAATGAGTTTAAAGTTTATGAAAAACAAAGAGAAAGAAAGAAAAGGTAGACGTGGAAAGGGTCAGAAAAACAACGCACAAAATAAGAATCAGGGGAAATTTTCAGGTCAAAAGATGATCCAAAGCAGTCAGTTTAAGAAGGTAAGTAATACTTGTTTTTTGCTTGTAGTCAGGTGTATTTGGATTTGCCTCGTATTCAGATTTTTTTTTTATTATTATTAATTTTAAAAGTTAACTAGTCGGATATTGCAATTAATGATTTTTATGTTAAGCCAGTGAGGGCAACCAAAAATAATATCTACTGGAAACTGAAAAAAGTTTTAACATGACTGTTGCAGTATTGAAGTCAAGCATTTGACATGATGTCAATACAAACAGAACACCACAACTGTAAATTTACCACCATAATCAACTGTCCCTTTCTGGCAATATATTCACCAGTAGTTTTATAGTTAATGATGGTGCATTAATCAAATTAATTATTGTAGGGGTCTGTAACAATTCTTTCTGTTACTTGTTCTTAGCTGTAAAGTGTTATCATTGTTTGAGGCAGCATGTACATTTGTTTAATGGTTGACATTTTTATGCGTCAAATATACTGTTGGGGGTGGATCTAGTTCACCTATTTATATTTATGTGCTTCTGTCTGGCCCCCTCAGTAAGTCTGTCTATCAACTAGTAATGTTATTTTTTTAAGTACTGTCAAATTTTGATATCTTTAAAGATAAAGTTTTCAGACTTCACACAGATTATGTTTGTGATAGGGATCCACATTGCATGTAGTGGATCCAAGATCAAGGGATATTTATGTAAAGATAGTGTATACTATGTATGTCGAATTGTTACTTTTCTGTACACAGTATACTGCGCTAAATTAAAAGTAAAAAGACTTGCATATAACGAGAAGTGTCTAAAAAGGGCAAGCAACCATCTTTCAATGAAACCTTTTTTTTTTTACAAGTTTGTCCATAGCTATAGTAGCCAAAATATCTATATAGCCATGGTACCAATATTTGAATAATCTTATAATTTAAATAAAAGACTAATTTAGTAGTCTGAGAGGACTGGTATTACAAGTAACCTGTTACCATACCAAACTCTTTTCTTGTTAAACTTCATTAAAAATGAGCTTAAATAACATTCAAAAATAAACAATTAAATTGCCGTAATCCAAGCCTATGACTTAACTAATAATGGTAAATCCAATCAGTTCTTTTTTTATGCTGGATTTAGTAGCCAATTCAGTAAATAAGGAACATAAAGGAAAACTCAATCAGGGGTCTGTTTTGAACATGATTCCACTTAATTTTTTATTTTTCCATTGTCTAACTATTCTTTTCAGCATATGATCTAACAAAATTTTGTACATCAGTTTCATTAAAATTTTTCTTTTTCCAGATGCAAAAGAGTAAGAAGAAGCCAAGTAAAGAGGAAAAAAGAAAACATTTCGTTTCCCACTTTTTAACTGGCTCTAAACCCATGAAAAAATAGGCAGCATAGGAGACTATTTACTGATCTTTTTGAATGTCCAGCATAACTAGTGGAAGTGCTGCAATCTTACTATGTACTACTATATTTGCCATGTAATAAATATTCTTTTCTTTAGTATTGTTTTGATATAATGTATGTGGTAATCCCCAACACCTTCCCAATCAATAAAAAAACATTGAATTTCCATTTCAAAGTCAACCCAAGTGCAGCAAGAATCCACTGTATTTGTAGTTTGCCATGGCACAATGGAGCCATAGAGAAATCAGAACAAACTCTATGACTCCAGAATATAGGATTTAAGCTAAACGGCCAGCGCTGGGACCTATGAGGTCCTTCAGTGCTGGAAGGGAAACTAAGAGTTGAAATGAGTAACAGGAGGAAAACCTCGCAGTTCCACTACTTAACACTTTTGTTAGGAGAGGGTTGAAAGCAAGATGGAAGAGAATATGAATGGCACTACAATAAAAGGAATGAAAGGGCTTTGTAGCTAGGGGCCAAAGGGGTGCTGCAGAACATAATGGCTATAGTGTACCCCACAAGGTGCTTTGACTGTATAACCTCTAGTATAAGGTATCGCTGGCTCTAAACTTTTATTAGCACTAAACTCATGAATGCCTATATGAATCTTCATAAATATTTTGCACCAAACCTATTCAAGTACACATTTCAGGGTAGATTATAGGGTACATTTACGCAGTGATGCATTTCAACACATGCTATTTTAGGTACTAATAACAGCAATATTGCTATGTACCTAAAAGGCAAAATATCTTTCAAATCCACTAACCTCTATAAACCAAACAAGCAGAAACAATGGAAATGTAATATAATTATGGAAATGAATGGTGTTATATCACTAATCTTGTTTTCAAGGGAGTTCTTATATCATGGCACCAAGAATAAAAATGGAGCACTTATTTGTTATTTTTATTTGCAAGAATTAACTAAAAATATATTTTGCTTCACAAATGAAAGAAAAAGTCGCTTAAGACTTCAAAACAACAAATCTAAACAAGCAACTTTTCAATTTCCTGATGCATCAACGTGATTTGTGGTTTAAGTTGAGATCCTTCGTTTGCCATGACAGCACAGGCCATCACTGGCCGAGAGACACCACAAGCACGACCAAGCGCAGTTTTGGACCTCACAAATACATATGGCACATTCTTATCTTCACAGAGCAAGGGCAGGTGAAGAAGAATTTCCAAAGGTTCTGTATCAGCTGCCATAATTATCATCTCGGCCAACCCACGGTTCAGTGCCTAGGAGAAAAACAATCGTTTACTAACTGGATGAAAATGCCTTTAGCAGAATAATTCTGCCAACATAAAATTTAAACTAAACATTATTTCTGCAAAACTTTTTGTAAGACAAATAATGAATAAATCAATAGCAAACTCTTTAAGCCCACTTCCTACACTGTGCTGTAGTGGAAGACACTCAAGATAAATAAAATTAACAGCAAATCCAATCTTTATACTGTATTTCAAATCAACATAGCAAATCCAATCTTTACACTGTATTTTAATAACCGTTGGATTTCCAGCTCTAAGATGAAACCTCTTACCTTGGTGGCTTCATTAGCCCCCTTCTTCAGCTGCTGGTAATTGGTAGCCTGCTGAACCAAGTTCAGCAATTTCTGAGTAAGTGTTGCATCAGCCAATGGGAAGGCTTTTGGGTTAACTTCAGCTTCACCCTGTGAAAAAAGTTCAGAGTACTTTAGGACAACTGGAATCAATGCATGAAACTTTCTTTAGACTTATATCTGTCAAATTTTGAGACACCAATAACTGAAAATGACATGCAGGCTTCAATTATTTTAACATAAATTTTATTTTCAAGCAAATGGGAATATTTCTAGATGACAATTAATTAGCAATCAACATTCAAGATACCAATAAAAACATTCAAGATACCAATAAAAAATGTCACGGTTCAACAAAGAGGAAACAAACCCAAGTCCATCGAACAAGATAAAATTTGCTATAAAACAAAGTTAGGGTAGTTCACCAATTTCCTAAATAGGGCCAAGAAAAACATGTTTTTGGTTTTCGTCTAGCCGCCATCTTGCTTGTATTCTTCCGCTTTCAAGTTGGAGCTCAGCGCCATCTATCGGTGGGTTTTGGCTAGGAAAGTGGTCGAAGGTAGGCTGGGCCCCTTTAACAGGTGTTCCCAAAGTTATTGTTTTAGTTACAACTTAGAGAAGTAGCCAAACCTCAATAGATAATCCCCTCCAAAGCAAATACAAACCACATTTTTGGCAGGTTTGAAATTACATTTTAAGGCTTTGTCCACAGGAAAATAACAGTTGAACAAATCTTTAAAAAAAAAACTTGAATATCAGGAATAAAAAAAAAAAAAAAAAAAAAAAGGGGGGGGGGGGGAACTGGTAATAAGAGAAGAGGAGAAAACCAAGGCAAAAGGAAGAGTGAACATGGTTGTTTCTTGAAAGTACAAAATAGGGAAAAACCCCAATAAGTACACAGCAGTCAGAGGCAACCATAGATAAACAATAGGCTAGAATGCACAGAAGAGGTGGAGAATATTGAACTTCTATCGATCCTGTATCAACCAAATATTTGCAACCCCCCCCCCCCCCCCCTCCCCCAGGCCATTCTTAGCAGAGGAAAATTAATGCTTTTATGCAACACTAACAAAGTGAGAGCAAAACTATGAGCAAGGAACTTACAGTGACTAGATCTAGGGAACCTAGGTATATCCGCGGCGGCCCAGACTATGGCTTTTGCAGTTTTTTCATGTAGTTTTACCTACTGAACAAGAATTTCAAGTAATATTTACTCGGACGACTGTAACTAACCCCTAGGGGCCAGTGCTAAACACGGCGAAATACATCCCTAGTGGATGTCGTATCTGCGGTTACGTTTCTTGCAGGGTAATACTAAAGAATAGTTCCACATGGACTGCAAGGAATGTAACCGCAGATACAACATCTCCTAGGGATTGGGGCATCCAATGTATTTCGCCGTGTTTAGTACTGGCCCCTCGGGGTTAATTACAGTCATCCGAATAAATATTACTTTAAATTCTTGTTCAGTAAGTAAAATAACATAGCAAAACGTCAATTGCCATAGTCTAGGCCACCGCGGATTGCTTCTGTAGAAATACCTGGTAGTTTACATATCCGCGGACAATCCTACACCTCCAAAACCATTACCCCAAAATAACAAAATGTATAGAATAAAAGTTGTCCAGGGTAGATCTAGTGTACCTATCCGCGGCGGCCCAGAGTATGGCAGTTGCGGTTTTTCTATGCAGTTTTACCTCCTGAACAAGAATTTGAAGTAATATTTATTCGGACGACTCTAATTTACCTTTGAACTCTATCCTACGGTAAAGGGGATTCCCATTGGGAACCGGGGTTTTGCGGGTGGGACAAAACAAAACCCCAACTCTATATACGGTTAATGGGGGACCCCCAGTGGGAACCGGGGTTTTGGGGTGGGGAGAAATAAACCACTTGGGGAGGAGATTTTGCCGTGATTATTGTTGGGTATTTCCCCACATTTATCACTTTTAAAAACACGAAATATAGGCGGAAATAAGAAATAACAAAACTAGCGATAGTGGAGCCGTTCCACATCCATATTCGTCTACTACTACTACTACCACAACACTGAATCCTACTATGCGCTAATGCTACTGCGCATGCGCTAACTGTAAGGGAGCTTTTGGCCTAAATCAGACTTCTTAGTGAGGAAAGAAATGGGGGTTTACGGGAGGGATATGTATTTAGCCAAACACGTTTACAGTATGACCCCTACATTGCTACCGGACTGAGTGAAGGATTGGGTGGTAACAGGGTTCCCAGATTTGGCAGTTTCTCACCAAATTTGGCTTTTTTTCCTAATTTGGTGGGTAAAAATTCACTTTGGCTGGTTAGTGGTATTTTGGCTGATTTCAAACACTTTCCATTTGAGCTAAACACTGATCCAACGTTTGAGGAAATCTCTCCCAGATCCCCATTGGGAATTTTTGAAGGTTTTCAGGAAAAATCTGGGAAATTTGAATAGTTTTCAGTAAAAACTTGGTAACATTAAGCAAAATATGTAGATGGAATTAAAATAAAAATCACACACACACCAGATGACCACAAAACAGGCTGCCGGATTCTCAGAGAACGAGCCTCATTTCAAAATTTCAATTCATTCTCGTTTTTTTTTCCTGTATTCTTATATTAGTTTATATTATCTAACTAAAACTATGATGCCGCTATACAAGCATATATATGATAAAAAATATGCATTTATAAAGATAAATATAACGCACATATTTGCCGGTTATTTGGTTGGTTTGGATTTCCATTTAGCGGGATTTTGCCTGGTTTCATGGTAGACTTTGGCTGGTTGGTAGTGGTGTCATCTGGGAACCCTGGCTGGTAACCATACGTTGAGTTACATAAAAGCATTTACCTAATTTGTTTATTAAACGTGTTATGTGAATTCTAGTGTTTAATTCCTTTTCCTTTTTCCATAGTATTTGTATAATAACTGTTTTTGAAATATCCCCCCACCTAATCATTTCACCATATATAAACTTGAAATATTATGTTATAATTGAGGACAGACACCTAAAAATGCCTACGTGTTGATATAGAAACTCAGTTTTAGGACGTTTCGATACCTACTACCTACCTGTTACGTGAAATTGCACATTGCGTTGCATATTACATACACACTCCCTATATCATTTATACACAAGTCAATCCCTCCCTTTCCAGTATTCACGACTGGCTCTTTACGTTACACCATTTACAATTCATTTCTCACCGATACCAATACCTAGATTAAAGTTTGCCATTATTATTATAAAAACCTACTTATTTATATAACATATAAATATATAGTTTGCCATTATTATTATAAAACCTACATTTAAATATATTCCATCATACAGTTTTACAGACATTACAATTTACACCTCCCTTCCACTTTCTTTACTATTATGCAGTTATGTATGGTTACTTTTAACATTTTACACACTTCCACACCCATCACAGTTAGGTTTATATGTCATTTTACCTACTGGGGGCCGAATCCCCTCCCCCAGTTAGGCAACATACCCTTAGGTTTAGTTTGTTATATGTTGGTTTACCTACTAGTTTTACTTCCTTGAAGGGGGTTACCTGGTTAGGCTAGGTTGGTTAGTTCTTCAAGGGTGGATACTGGGGGGGGGGGGGGGGGGGTGGTTGGGTTAGGTTGGACATTTCCTACGTTGGTTTACCTTACTACGTTAGGTTTGGTTAAGTTACATTCCTTACTAGGTTAGGTTAGGCCTTTAAGGGGGGGTACGGGGGGCAAAGCCCCCATGGTCAGGCAATATCCCCTACTAGCTTAGGTTAGATTGGTTAGGTTACATTCCTTACTAGGTTAGGTTTAGGCCTTTAAGGGGGGGTACGGGGGGGCGAAGCCCCCCTGGTCAGGCAATATTCCCTACTAGGTTAGGTTAGGTTACATTCCTTACTAGGTTAGGTTAGGCCTAGTATTTCCCTACTAGGTTAGGTTAGGTTACGTTCCTACTAGTTAGGTTAGGGCCTTTAAGGGGGGGTGAAGCGGTGGCGAAGCCCCTGGTCAGGTGGCATTGTTCCTACTAGGTTAGGTTAGGTTGGTTAGGTTTACATGTTCCCTTACTATGTTAGGTTAGGCCTTTAAGGGGGGGTACGGGGGGGCGAAGCCCCCCTGGTCAGGCAATGTTCCCTACTATGTTAGGTTAGGTTAGGTTAGGTTGGTTAGGTTACATTCCTTACTAGGTTACGTTAGGCCTACTATTTCCCTACTAGGTTAGGTTAGGTTAGGTTACGTTCCTTACTAGGTTAGGTTAGGCCTTTAAGGGGGGGTACGGGGGGGGGCGAAGCCCCCTGGTCAGGCAATGTTCCCTACTAGGTTAGGTTGGTTAGGTTACATTCCTTACTAGGTTAGGTTAGGCCTGTAAGGGGGGGTACGGGGGGTGAAGCCCCCCTGGTCAGGCAATATTCCCTACTAGGTTAGGTTGGTTAGGTTACATTCCTTCCTAGGTTAGGTTAGGCCTAGTATTCTTACTAGGTTAGGTTATTGGTTACGTTCCTTACTAGGGTTAGGTTAGGCCTTTAAGGGGGGTACGGGGGGGACGGGGGGGGGCGAAGCCCCCCTGGTCAGGCAATATTCCCTACTAGGTTAGGTTAGGTTAGGTTGGTTAGGTTACATTCCTTACTAGGTTAGGTTAGGCCTAGTATTTCCTTACTAGGTTAGGTTAGGTTACGTTCCTTACTAGGTTAGGTTAGGCCTTTAAGGGGGGGTACGGGGGGCGAAGCCCCCCTGGTCAGGCAATGTTCCCTACTAGGTTAGGTTAGGTTAGGTTACATTCCTTACTAGGTTAGGTTAGCGCTAAGGGAGGGTACGGGGGGGCAAAGACCCCTGGTCAGGCAAACAAACATTGCCTACTAGGTTAAGTTCCATACTAGGTAAGGTTACATCCCCTGCTAGGTTAGGTTATTTAGTTAGGTTGGTTTGGTTCTTTAAGGGGGGTTACAGCAGGCCCAACCCCACCCCTGGTCAGGCAACATCCCCTACAAGTTTAATTAGTTTTGTTATATGCTAACCTAGCTATGTTTAGTTTGGTCTTTTGTATTTATTAAAACAACTATAGGCCCTATTACACATTTACCACCCAGGACTTAAATCCCATCCCCTCCTGGGCCCGTTATATATGTATTTGTATTATTTCATATTTTGAACCCATCCCACATTTACATTTAGTTCCTTAACTACCCATTTACTTTTATTACCCTTAACATTGCCAACTTATCTTGTTAACCCCCGCAAGACGCAGTAAATTTGAATGGCGGGTGGTACGTACGTAGCTAAAATTGATACGCTGATCCGCACGGGTTCCGCACAATTAATTAATTGCAGTTTATTGTTAATATCTTCTTTATTACTTACTATTTTCACTTCAAATAAATTGCAAGTTCAAGGCAGAACCTTTCTATATGAAATGGACACCTTTTTTAAATTGTATTATTCCCTTCTCTATATTTTTTCTAGATTTTCCTTTATTATCCAAAATTTGGTCAATATTCTCAGCGTTAGTGAAGACAAATTTTGTATCCTAATTTCATAAATTACTGCTTGATCAATTTACGTAAACTCAATGCTATAATATTCCAAATTTACTTGTCATTCAGGGGAAAGCAAAAGCAGATGGATATACAACATATTCAGAACATTTTTAGAGCATAATTCATAACTACTCAACACACTAGCACTAACCTCAAAACACCTCTGAACGTATGTGAAATATGCCTTGTTCAGTAACACAGCACAAACAAGATTGTTATATATATATATATATAATATATATAGTATATATATATATATATATATATATATATATATATATATATATATATATATATATATATATATATATATATATATATATATATATATATATATATATATATATATATATATATATATATATATATATATATATATATATATATATATAATATATATAATTTACATTATATATATATATATATATATATATATAGTATATATATATATATATATATATATATATATATATATATATATATATATATATATATATATTATATATATATATATATATATATGAACGTGAGTGCATGCACATGTTCATTTATATATATCTACATGTGATACAGTATGCTAAACAAAAGAAAGGAAAAATATATGTATATCCATAAGTCAGTACTTACTCTTAGTTCTTCTTATGATATGAAGCAAAGCATGCAGCACAAAGCCCAACATCACATTTTTGGTATTCCCAAGTAGAGTGTATGTTTTTATTCAATATCAGCATGTAATAATTACGAAAAATAAGAATTATGATAAAGATTATCACTCGAAACCAAGACGCCAACCATGATATCTCAATGTACATTCAAAAAAATATTAGCTTTTGTTACGAATTCACTTATATGATATACGAATTATTCCATTACTGGTAATTCCTGTTATCACTTAAAACTTGTTTTATCATTCTATCATGTCTTTATCCCATATTAACCTGTAATAATTACAAAAATAACGATAAAAGATAGTAGTTATCGAAAGCCGGTCACGGAACACTCAAAACCAACGCCGAGACTGAAGTTTTCCCGGGAATTTTTGCTTTTTTCCACGTCATAAACCTTTTAACCAATTAAGTAACGGGATTCTAATGATGTCATTGTGATGTAATAACATTTAGCCAATGACACTCAAGTATTGATGCGGCATCATAGAGCACGGTACTGGTGTAAGAAATCTGTCTCTAAAAAGTATTGGCGCGCGTTCAAATCAAAGGCACTAAAGTGGCTCAGCGTCGGGAGTTGGAAAGCCAGAAAAGTGGCTCCTCGTCTTTTGGGGGTTAAGTGCTTGTTCATTTACCTCAGCCCCACCCTGCCTCAACCAATAGCATCAAAGCATTTTTACTACTCCACCCCACCTCTCCTACCCTGTTTTCTACGGTCTGGCCTCCTGCCACCTCCTAACTGTAGAACTCCAACACTGTTGAATCTGCCGCCATGACATCCACTGCTGCATCTACTTCACGCTCGCCCCAGCCCCTCACCAGGAACTCTTTGCCAACTTCATGTAACAATTGTTACATGAGTTTACAAAAAGATTTTTCTGGCCTTTTACTCAGGTAATTATGATCGACTAATCGGTTTTTGCCAGGACCACGGCCTCTGAGAAAGCAGGTCTTTTGCCCCCCATTCAGTCGACTCCAAGATACGGGAGGAGAATGTATAACTTCGTCGGGTACTTGGCTGTTGCTTATTTCAAGCTGCATTTTGAGGAATCCAAGACCCGCCTCCACGCATTCTTAAAAAGCAGCTGCTGCTTTGTACCCTCCACCCCTTTAAGGTAAGGTCCAAACATTATTCTTAATTATTATGTTTTAGGAAAGTGAGTGTTAGGCTTTCGCCGAAAGTTGCGTCAAGGTATGTTACTAATTCAGTGGGGTGCTGCTAAGACAACTCGTACCTTCCACCTTACCCCGCCCACCCCCTGTGCGTTACCCCCCACCCCCCCTTAGTGAACATATGGCTCCGTGGTTGTTGTTGGGGAATTTAAATATGGCGGCTGTGTTTACATTTCCTTCACCGTAACGAATACTTGGTACCTTCCTATAGGACCGTTCTTCGGTGACTTAGACTATGGCAATTGACATTTTCTATGTTATTTTAGTTGCTTTACAAGGGTTGTAAGGAATATTTTTTTCGTTTGGTTGGAACTAAACTTTAATATACCTTTGAGTTTGGTGCGGCTATTATGTAACTTTCAAAGGTCAATTGCTGCTTTAGTTACAGCCGGCCGAATGGATATTACTTTTAAATCTTTGTACAGTAACTCAAATAACATAGGAATCAGTCAATTGCCATAGTCTAAGCCACTGCGGATTGCTTCTGTAGAAATACCGTTGTCCAGAATTCTAATTTAGTATAAACACCCAAAAGTTTGCTTATGGGTTGGAATATCAATTTCCTCGAATACTATATAGGTAGGTAGATATAGGGTAGAGATCATCACAGCAGGCCAAGCAGGCCACCTACCATCAATGCAAGCCACCCTCCGAAAAAGTACATTATAACGCGTCCTGACACCCGAGATGGGCATCAGTCGCGACTTCTTGTTGGTGAGAAACGGAGCTAAAGACCTCTACTCTCCTTTCGAAGTAAGTATTTTCTTCCAAAGTTAGAAATTAAGGCCAAATTTTAAGATTTAAACAGAGGGTACTGAAAACGGTCTCAAACGTAGTGCAAATCTCACCAAAACGCGTTCAACATTTTTACTTACAACTCGAGGTATTTAGAAGATTGACGCCATCTCGATGTTTACGGAGTAGCTTGTGTCAATAAACTAACCATTTCCTGTGATAAATCCGCACACCACTTGTACCCACAGACGCTGGAGCACTTTTATCACAACAATCGAAACACGATTTCTCATCAACAACAAGCCAGGCGTAAACAGCTGTTGGGGTAGAAAAAAAGATGGGGACGAGAAGCGTGCTCTTGGCTAATTTTTAAATAGTAGTAAAACATCAATATTTTACATATTTATGATGATTAATTTGAAAATATTCGTTATTGAAAAAGTAACTCGACTCTGACTCAAATTTAAGTAATTATTTTTCTGAATTAGAACGTTCTTTCAAGTTCTGTATTATGACGTCACGACATCTTGACTTTCGTACCTATTGTAAATAATTGCTATACTCAACTGTCATTGCAGAACAGTTTACCAGTTATTCATGCAGATTGTTATCAGCTATACATGTAATTGTTATAATCGTAATGCGCATATATATCTTTATTATTTACTTTTTGGATATATGAAGATGTTTTACTGCTGGATTATCGCCGTAGTGTGACGCAATCGTTTTCGGTCCATGGGCCTCTGTCTGTTTTCGCACCATAAGAAATTATGGGGCCGAATTTGCAATGACCAGAAAGTCGTTAAAAGAGGAAAGTTAGCATTGAGGGGCATATGTTTTTGACTGAGAAAAATACAAATTTATTCAATAGCAAGCTTGTAAAAAATACTTGGTTATAAAAACTTGATTGACAACTAAGCAGCATGTCTACTATGGGTTTCAGAGACAGTGCAAGCAGGTTTTTGGGCAATACCTATTTCTGTAACGAACACTCTTAACAGAACGAGATTTTGCTATAGTGCATTACACCCAGTGCCGTAATTTATAAGGGTATCGTGAATCACTAATCGTAAAGAATAACGACACTTGTCCTTGTACCATGAGACAAAAACTCCATTATGCAGAAATGGATACGAACACGCGTATAAAGCTCCACCTACCCTCTCCCCAACCACCCCCCCCCCCCCCCCCCCTCCACCGCCATCCCTTTTCTTCTTCGTTCCTCCGCCTTCCTTTCTCTCTCTCTGTTGCCATTCGGTATGTGTTGACCCTCCAAATGGGTATAAGACTACACACAAAACGTTGAAATTGGTGAAATTAGGCTATGTATTGGAAGTATATATACATAAATATTAAAGCAATTTTATCATTATTGCATTACTATGACAACTAGAATTCATGGAAACAGTTTATAATCTGTTAAGCGTCACCCACGTAATAATACGTTACCCGCGATCTACTCGGTAGCGCCTTCAACGGGATATTACGTTCAAGACTTTAACTGTGCTTGTCAAGCCGTCAGCCCCGTAATAATACGTTTACTCGTATAGAAAGTGTAGGAACATCATTTGGTAACACTCTCAGCACATGGGAAACTTATTTCCAGCCTGGCAACTCTTTCCTGGTGGTCGCTTATGCTAGAAAACTGCCTGTCCCTGTTGGTTTTCTTTCAATACGCTTCGGGCGTTTATCGAGACAAATTGGATTTCGCGTCTTTCACAATGAATGTCCCAAAGAGGATGGATATTTCTTTAGGTGAGATCAATTTCTTTAGGTGAGATCAATCAAATACTAGATGAGGAGTGTGATATTGATAACCTATTTGATGATGAGAGCTCTAGTTTTCTGCAATCCTCCAGTGATGATACAACTTTTCTTCCAATTGCGGGAGTGAAGATGACTTTTCTTTGCCGAGTGACTGGACTCCGAGAGAGAGAGAGAGAGAGAGAGAGAGAGAGATGAGATGAGAGAAGAGAGAGAGAGAGAGAATTTCCTACAGTTAATTACAGTATGAATAACAAGCATAAAAATCAATATTAACTTTGAAAAAACTATCATCAGTGCTATGATCGCTGATTACAAAAAAGCGTGACGGTACGTTAGCAGCGAGCTCATCATGGGGCGGACGCTTAACAGGATAATGGAACGGCGTATGTGTGAAAGCCTCCACTAATGTGGCAACGATGATTTTGCCATTCTTAGCATGCAAACATTAAAGCATGCAAACATTTAAAGGTTACATTTACTTCTGGCATACGATTATTTAAGAAATTCAAAATACTAATAAAGACTGAAATCAATGAAAAGTGCTAGCAAAAACAAAAAAGCAAAAAAAAAAAAAAAAAAAAACGTAGTCGTTCCTCTAATGCACTTTTCCGTATTCGTTCCTCTATGGTTTTCGGCAGCCAGATGTACGAAAACGTTAGAAAACATTTGATTTTATCTACGTTAGAAATATCTGTAATTAATTTTTCGGGGTAATTTGGTTGCAAAAAAGGGATAATATACATGAATTAAATCAAAATTTTTAAATAACAATGTAAATTTAAACTAAATAACGAGTAAAGTAAACAGTTTAGGGAATAAAACTTTGCAGTTTCGTCGTCTGTCGTCGTCTGCTGTTTGTAATTGTGTTTATGGCGCGCGCGCTTAGAAACCAGGAACAGCAACGGGTTTAAAGTGCAATGTGGAGTGAACTGAGACCAAAATGTGTATAATAACAATCAAATAAGCACTGTGGAGTTTCAGTTGTGATGGCAGTAAGGATAAAAACCGCCGATTACAAGGTAAGAATGGAATTCAGTTCCAACCATAACCCGGGAATAAGTTTCATACTTTCACTAATATAGGCAACAAAATGTTGTTTTATTGTGCTGATTACAACTGCAATCTTGAGTAAGATCAATAAACGTTACATACATACGCTAACATTGTTCAAATGAGTGCTGGGAAGGCTGGGGAAAGATGGTGGCCGTCACTGATGAGAACCGTCCATGAAAAACGTAGCCGCCATATTGGATTTCAAAACTGCCTTGAAAACATATTTTACGAAGAGCTCACATGCTTATTTTAGTTCGTATGGGGCTTTCATATATCACAATATGTTGACGAAACTTCAGTCTTTTAAATGGTATGCTTAGAGTTGCAATTGTATTCATGTTTCACCAATTAAATATCGAGTGAATAAGACCCGTCTACCGTGATGAGGGTTGGCCTGTTGTGATGTTTCACCCTACTAGGCGATAGCCTACAGGGACTTGATAAAATAGGTTAGGCTAGTAGTAGTACCTTAAGTTAATAATTGGCATAGCTAGGCTAGTACAAGCTCCTAGTCTAGCCTAATCTAACCATAGCTATGAGATAGAAGCAGTATAGTTAAGAAACAAAACTAAGGGCAGACCTCACGTGCGCAACCTTTCAAAGGCGACGCACGTTGGGCTACTTAGGTAATTCTAAAATGTCGCACGCTTACCATTTTAATATCGAGACGTAAACGACCCTGGCACCTGAATTACTGGAATGCTTTCTGCTTTGTCCGCAAGCCCTCCGCGAACAGATGTTCTTCGCTTCCTTGGGCACAAAATTTCTAAATGATTCTACAGCGTTGACGTTCCCACGTGGATTTCTCCAGAACTTGACCACCCGGAAAGAAACCGATAAAACGTTGAAAGACAGCGTTGAAGTCCTAGTAGTAGTAAGGCGGAAATTTCTTTGCAACGACTCTCACTCTGTCTTCTCTTCTTAGTTTCTGCATATACGTTTCCAAATTAATTGTCTTTAGCAACGTATGCTTTAAGGCAGGGGTGGTCAGACTTCTGGACTCCGAGATCTACTCTAAAGACTGAAACTCTTTTACTATCTACCATACTACATAGTAAATGATTACATATTTTACGTTGGAAAACAAATTTCAAATAACGCCATAGTACGATAAAACAGGAGTACAATTACCTCATATAAATATATATATATATATATATATATATATATATATATATATATATATATATATATATATACATACATATACTTGTGTTTTTGTTTGTTTGGCTATAGGGAGGGATTGTGGGGGAACGGCGAGCGACCAAACCCGCGATCGACTGTTTGGCCACCTCCGCTTTAGGGTATCATTTTGCAAATTATCCAAAACTACTTATGTTATGTCTGTATCATTGTTCCTTATCATATCGCTAATACTTGATATTGCTTAAGTAAAAGCTTTGCTTACTAAAATAAGGAAATAAAAAGAAAAAGACGCGACATTGTGCAATCTCAATGCAGATTTCATGTATTGCGCAGTAGGTACTGTTTTATAGCTATTCTCAGATCCAATGGACCCCCTGAAGAGTTCAAATGTACCGCTGGGGGTGTACCAGATGCTGGGAACCCCTGATTTAGACTACTCATTTCAAAAATTGCATCTAATATCTGCAGAAAGAATTTAGCTTTCAGTATGGATGCCCTTACCCAGATTAAACGAAGACCGACGCAATTACCATTCAAAGTGACAGTTTTCCAATCCCAGGTTAATATCCTCCACTGTATTGTAATTTGGCGTCGGTTCTAATTATTCAGACCGTTGCAGAGAAGGTATACCATTATTATTATTTTTTTTTTTTCATTATGGATGGCTCTGCTGCTTATGGATGTACGCAAAAATTCAACAAGATTTCAAGTCCATCCTGGTTTTGTTTCCTGTTTTTAGCTTCTTCGATAGCGTGGAAAAGAACAGCGCATGAAAATTTAACTTCTGGGGGTAAATGCGAAGGTGAGGCAATTGTCTCAATCAATCAATCAATCACTGGGGACAAAGCCACTTCTCAAGACTGCACAATTGATTCCCACACACAAAGCAAATCTGTAATGTAATAAATAATGTAAAGCATGTAAAGGCAGAAGTCTATAAGATTACTTATGTAGGAAATATATTAGCTAGGAAACTCTTTTAGTAGAGTTTTTGGTAGATGAAGGCGAAAGAGAAGTAGAAGAAAAACGCAAACCAGAATGTTTGCAATGTGAGGCTCATAAAACGCAGAAAGGGACATAACAAAAGATCGATGATGCAAGCTGTTAGTCTTAAACTTTGACCCAGCAACGAACAACAAGTGGGTGGAACACGGGCTGCCCACAGTACGCCCTGATTTGTTAGATGTCGTCGCCGGAAGTAGTAGGCGTTGAAGATGATCCAATTACGAAGAACTAAGGTGGTTTCCAGGAGAAAAAGAGGTGGAGCTAGAAATCAGAAATGGGTCCAGAGTTCAGTTGTAAGGAAAGAAAAGTTCGGTTAGGAACTCGATCACTTCTGGACGCATAACTTGTGTCGGTTTATACTCCGTTTACTCTTTGTCAATTGTGTGTGACAGGACAGTGAATTTGTGGGTTACAATAATAATTAAGAAAAGTAAACGTGATGTTTATGTTGCTGCAGAATCCTAAAGGAAACCGAACTCACCGAACTCAGCCTCTTGAGATCCAGAAAAATCAAATGAAAAAGAATTAAATGAGATTAAATGAGAAATCAGCGAGACGTCCAGAAGAACAGAGAAGTATAAGACTATAAGTTCCTAAGAGAGATAGAAACCACAACGCAGTATACATAAAGGGTATCCCCATATGACAAATTAACCAAATACAAACCAAAACCACAAAAAGAAAAAGACTTCATAACACAATACCACCACAACAATAGTATCCTTATGTAATTAAGGTAATATAAATGTAAGTAGTTTGTTTACGAGGAGGCTGATTTTCTCAATGTTTCTGAAGCTGAGGCCATCTCGAAAATGTCAAGAAACAATGGAACTGAATAAAGCCAGCAAAATATATTGACTTTGTATACGGGTTAATTACATTTCAATGTGATTTGTGTTAATTAATTAATTAATAAATTTATATTTGTTGTCATCAGCTTATTCTTAATGTGACAATCATATGACATATACGTAAAAGTAAATCGAGAGCTAAGAGAAAATTACTGAATTGTGTTCAGTATTTAGGTAACATTACATATGACCACCAAATGAATTATTATTTATCACGTGTTTGGAATGTCTTGATAGAAAGATTATAAATTCTGAAAAGTTCTATATCATCACGCCGAATATGAAATAAAACATTCTAAACACTACTTAAAATAAATGCTCATGTATTTATAGCATTTCAAGATAACAGATACATTGAAAACACCCCAGGGCTAAATAATTTGTAAGTACTATTCTCTTGATATTCGAGTCTTTTATTTATTTAGTTTTATATCTGCAAAAAGCGCGTCATGTATATAGGTGCCCGGCAAGGAAGCAAAATAATCCTTCAACTAAGAAAATGCCTATTATTATCAAAGAACTCATGATTCAATTTTACCGAGACTACGTTACATAAGAACCCTTAGGCACTTACCTCACTTTCCCCATTTGGCCATTTAAAGGGATTTACGAATTTTCATCTAGAATATAATATTTTTAAATACATTTCTATAGACGATTAAGATAGAATAAAGTCAAGAATGTAGTTTTATAACGCTAATATTATGATTGCATGATGGATGATGACGGCGGTCTCAGTTTAGGACTTGGCGAAGGCGACCGACGACGAAACAGCTGACTGACGGAAAGACGGCAAAATGATGCAAACAACTGTGTGGACCCGATTATCTCACGCTGCAAAGGTAACGGACTTTATGAATATCCTGGAGGTAATAGATCTTTGTAGTAATAATCAGACACTGTTTGAAAATACGGTTAGGTACGTGGAGTGCAAATGGTAGGCCGGTGCTTTAACTCTTTCCATGGTTACCTTTGGATTAGGTACCTAGGTAATCTACTTTGACAATTGGTTAATCGATTGATGTACTTAGCACCTCGCCTTATATCTTTTTGGGTCGCATTGAACATGACATTTTTCTATGATTATTAACGTCAATAGAGTACTTAGCCTATTACCTTCCTTTAAGGGGGGGTACGGCCCCCCCGGTCAGGCAACTTGTTCTACTAGGTTAGGTTAGGTTACGATCCTAACTTATATGTTACACTTCTAAGATTACCTTCCTTTAAGGGGGGCCACAGGGGGCGGAGCCCCCCGGTCAGTCAACATGTTATACTAGGTTAGGTTAGGTTACGATCCTAACCTAGGTATATGTTACATTTCTAAGGTTACCTTCCTTTAAGGGGGGGCACGACCCCCCCGGTCAGGCAACATGTTCTACTAGGTTAGGTTAGGTTAGGTTATTTCTGGCATACAGTTATTAAAGTAAATCAAAATACTAATATAGATTTAAATCAATGAAAAGTGCTAGCAAAAAAAAAAAAAAAATTATAAAATCCACTTATCCGTAGTCTGTTCCTCTATGGTTTTTGGCAGCCAGATGTACGACAAGGTTAGAAACATTGGATTGTATCTACTATAGAAATATCTGTAATTTTTCGGGGTATTTTGGTTGCAAAAAAGGGATAATATACATGAATTAAATTAAAATGTCTAAATAACACAGTAAAGTTGAACTAAATAACAAGTAAATTAAACAATTTAGGGAATAAAACTTTGCAGTTTCGTCGTCTGCTGTTTGTAACTGTGTTTGTGGCGTGCACACTTAGGAACCAGGAACAGCAACTTGTTTAAAGTGCAATGTGGAGTGAATTGAGACCAAAATATGTATAATAACAATCAAATAAGCACTGTGGAGTTTCAGTTGTGATGGCAGTAAGGATAAAAACCACCGATTACAAGGTAAAAATGAATTCAATTCAAACCATGACCCCGGGAATAACAAGTTTCATACTTTCACTAATATAGGCAACAAAATGTTGTTTTATTGTGCTGATTACAACTGCAATCTTGAGTAAGATCAATAAACGTCACATATATACACTAACATTGTTCAAATGAGTGCTGGGAAGGCTGGGGAAAGATGGTGTCCATCAGTGACCAGACCCTTCCATCCGCCATATTGGATTTCAAAGCTGCCTTGAAAACATATTTTACGAAGAGCGTCACATGCTTATTTTAGTTCGTATGGGACTTTCATATATCACATTATGTTAACAAAACTTCAATCTTTTGAATGGTATGCTTGGAGTTGTAATTGTATTCTTGTTTCACCAATTAAATATCGAGTGAATAAGACCCGTCCAGCGTGATGAGGGTTGGTCGTCCGTGATGTTTTACCCTAAATATTTATTGAATCATTGAAAACAATGAAAAAATGAGCATTTTATCTGCTTACAGAAGAAGAGATTGAAAAAAAACAATGGGAATAAAGGGGAAACCAGTAATCAGTTAACAGGGTTGTTAAGTAGTTTATTTTGCCAGTCAGTGCTTGCGCCGTCATAAACACCATTTGTCACCATAGTTACTGTGATTTTTCGGTCAGTGGCACTTGTCCACGAACGGAACCTTTGCTATTAACAGGGGCCTGCCCGTAATAATAACAATAATAATACAGAAATAGTAATACATAATAATAATAATGAACAACAGTGGGCTCAGCACTGATCATTGATGGACAACAACACTCATAATTTTTTAAATTAGCCTAGTACTGTATTGGACACAATTCCAACAGAAAGTAAAGAGCATTTAAAGATGGTAAATTCATATGAATACAGTTAAGTAAACAGAAACATGGTTAGTGGTTATGACAAATTGAAGGGAAGTACAGTTGCTAGGTTAGGGAATGCAACAGTGATCCTTGTTCAAAGTTCTAGTTGTTGGAATGTGACTTTTCTAGGTGTGTATGTATGTATGCGAATGAGATCATGTAGGGCTATACTAGGTAATAGCAGGAATATAGTTTTGCAAATAAAAAAATAAATAAAAAATTATACATTGTTAAAATGTCATGAAATATGCTTACAGTATTTCATATTGTCACGAAATGTGCTTATATTTCATATTAGAAGTTTGTACAAGTTCAGTTACTATGCTTTCAATTGTGCAACTTAAGAGATCAAGTGATTCACTAGGTACCAGTTTAATGAATTTCATACAATATTCATTCTTACAAGTAAAATTTTTATCTTTTGTATGGATAAGAGTACCTTTGACAAAGGTCATCAGGTCATTGTACCTGGGTAACAAGCGTCATAGCCTTGTCATCCTTTTCTAGTTATACATACTAGCCTTACTAAAAAAAATTTCCTGATATGTCATAAATGGTATTCAAATGTTTGATAAAGATTTATTTGAGGTGAGTCAGTTTTAACTTCCAGTTTTTAGACGAATAATGGTAAACAGTTAAATTAGTTCGAAGAAAAATGTTGAAATACTGGTGACAGTAGCCTACCTAAGGTGTAGACAGTTTGTGCCAATAATTAAATTTTAATCCTTTCATGAATTCATGATGGTTTTAGTGAAAGCTATTATAGGCAAAGTAATTTTCATATTTAATTGACATTAGTTTGCATGATAGGTTCTATTCAGCATACATCTTGTATGCATGGATGTTTATATTTATTCTTACTTAAGAATAGTTTATGTACTTGTATAGTAATTGTGCATGCTGTATGTCAGAGAATTAAGAGTTGCCATTTGTTTTGACAAGCATTTTTTGAGGGACATTGTGCAGAGTAATCACAGCTGGTTATACCAAGAAACGAGCAACTTTATTTTTCATACATTCAACTTACCTGTCAGATATATACATAGCTATCGACTCCGTCGTCCCCGACAGAAATTCAAATTTCGCGGCACTCGCTACAGGTAGGTCAGGTGATCTACCGCCCTGCTCTGGGTGGCAGGACTAGGAACCATTCCTGTTTTCTAATCAGATTCTCTCTGTTGCCGGTAGTATCAACATTGTTGTTACTTCCTCCTGACTGGAATTCTTTTTTCACAACGCTTTTGATCATCTTTCGACTGATTTTTGGTGACATACTTGCATCGTTGTTTGGCATTCGCTATCGTGGACTGTTTTTTGGACTTGGCTTTGGATTTTCGTGAATATGTCTAACTGTAGTGTTAGTTTCAGAGTGTGTGTGAATGAGGGCTGTAAGGTGAGGATTCCGAAAGCTTCGGTAGATCCTCACACTGCATGCAGTGGTTGTAGAATGGTTGAATGCTCGATTGAGAATGCATGTAACGATTGTGAGAAACTTGAGTGCGCAAGAATGGAAGAATCTAACTTCTTACTTGAAGAAGTTAGAGAAAGATAGAGAGAGGAAGGCGGTTTACAAAAGCCGGAAAATGTCTAGATCTCGTGAACTTCTATCTAGTTCTGTAGCTTCTTCTTCTGATAACTATGCCCATTCTATTTCAGCCCGTTCACAAGTTGTTAACCCCTCTGACTCTGCCTCAGAAATGGCGGAACTCAGAGCTTCCCTTCAGGAAATGCAGGAAAAAATGGCAGCATTGGAAGGTAAGAGAAGTGAATGTGGTTTCTCAAGTGATTTTAGTGTCCCCAGTGTGGTGGAGGGGGCGTCTGGTCGTCTCTGCGACGCTCCCAGGCCTAGACCGCTTCCAAGCTCCCTGGCCCAGAGGAGAAGGAAAGTCGAAAGCCTTACGGAGGTTGTGGAGAATCCCCAACGATCAGGCGTCCCTTCGGCAGAATCTATTACATCTCAGACTGCCAGGGACAGCTATAGGAAAAGCGTCCTACGAGAGTGCTTTTCGTCATCTAGTTCGCTTTCTCCGAGAAGAGGATGGAAGGAGTCGAAGCTTTCCTGTCCGCTGAAGAGGAATTGAAAAGAACCTGAGCTCAATTCTAGCCCCAAGCGCTTCTCTGAAGAAGATGCGCCTTCGGTAATAAAGAAGGCTAGAAAGGAGTTAGATCCTTGGACTGTAAGAGATCCTCGAGCGCCTTCCAGATCTCCCTCTCCTGATTCGAATGAGTCCTTGACCAGGAAAATTTTGATGAATATGCAGGAGCAATTAGCGTCTTTGGTAGGAGTACTTTCTAAAGAGCCTACTCGTAAGAAGGATGATAGGCTTCCGATTAAGAGATCCAAATACCGATCTCCTGTCAGGCGCAACGAGCCTTCCAGGGGAGGTGTCGCACAGGCGACCATCTCTGGGGGAAGCTGAGCATTAGACAGGAGAGAAGGGGAAAAGGAAGTAACTCCTGCCAAGCGTCTGGCGCCAGCTAGGAGCCAGGCACTAAGTAGGCGCAAAGAGCCTGAGTTTCCTGTAGATCGTTCAAGGACTGGAACTTCAACCAAGCAACAAGATCCAACTGGAGAAGAGGGAGCTCCTGATAGGAGTAGAGCGCCTGCTAAGCGCAATATACTTGCCAGGCCCCAGGAGTATTCTGAGCGAGATACTCCTGCTAAATACCAGGCGCATTCTCCACATGAAGAGCCTGATATCCGACAGGAGTCTTCCAGGTGTAGAACTATTATTCATGACTCTCCTAATGATAGACGTAGAGAGAGTTACTCTTAGTCCCTCTCCTATTAGAAGTGCTTCTTCTTTGGAAAGGAAGAGATCAAGGGAGGAGATAGACGAGAGAAGGGAGCCTTCTCCTTCCGAGCCTATTAATTTAGAAGACGTCTCAGAGGACGAAATCACTAACAAAGAAGGACTTTAATATTATAAAGTTCTTTCTTCTCTTCTCTTAGAGGAGTATGGAGATGCCTTGACTCCAGCCGCTCCTCCTTCTCCGCGCTCTCTTTTTTTAAGCACGAAAGCGCACAAGTCTTCATCCTTCCTGAAAATGAAGCCGGCCATATCCATGAAGAGGGCCCTACAATCTCTTGACTCCTGGATCAAGACAAAGAAGGAGTTAGGAAGGACAGTCTTTTGCATGCCTCCTGCTAAACTAACGGGTAGAAGAGGCATATGGTACGAAACGGGAGAGAATATGGGATTGTCTCTGCCCGTTTCAGCTGAGTCAGACTTCTCGAGTCTCGTAGACTCCTCGAGGAGACACGCCTTAAATTCGGCTAAAGCAACATGGGGTCTTTCGGAAATGGACCATCTCCTCAAGGGACTTTTCCACACTTTAGAAGTATTTAACTTCCTGGATTGGTCCCTTGGGATTCTTGCTAAGAAGTCCCATAAAAAGGAACAACTAAATCCAGAAACCTTACATAGCATCCTTACATGCATTGATAAGGCTGTTCAAGATGGATCGGCGGAAGTATGCTCCCTCTTTGGTGCGGGAATACTAAAGAAGAGGGCGGTTCACAGTGCTTTTCTCACTAAGGCCGTCTCTCCTTCGCAGAGATCCGCTTTATTGTTTGCGCCTCTCTCAGAACATTTATTTCCTTCTCAGTTGGTGAGAGACATTGCTCATTCACTAACTGAGAAGGCCACTCAAGATCTTCTCAGACAATCCTCAAGGAAGAATAGACCTGTGGCCAGTGAGGAAAAGAAAGCCACTAGGCCAGCTCAGCAACAGCAGCCCTTTCGAGGAGGCCCTCAGGCTAGATCCATCGCCAGAAGGAAGACAACAGAGAAGGGGAAGATCTTCCTTCCGTCCCTTTAAGAAGGGAAAATGAGAAATCTTTCCTCCAGACACCTGTAGGAGCCAGGTTACAGTTCTTTGTGGGAGCATGGGAAGACATAGAATCCGATCCTTGGTCGATGTCAATAATCAGGAAGGGTTATTATATCCCATTCAAGGACAGGCCCCCCTTGACAACATCACCGAGGGAACTGTCCGCCAGATACAGGGACCCTGTTCTGATGGATACTCTTCGTCAAATGGTGGAACAGATGTGGGACAAAAGAGCAATAGAACTGGTACTGGATCACAGCTCCCCGGGGTTTTACAATCGCTTGTTTCTCGTAGCGAAAGCCTCGGGGGGGATGGAGTACTGGATGTAAGTTCGCTGAACAAATTCGTAAAACAACAGAAGTTCAGCACGGAAACGTCTGCTTCAGTACTTGCAGCACTCCGTCAAGGAGATTGGATGGCGTCCCTAGATCTTCAAGACACATATTTCCACGTCCCGATTCACCATTTGTCGAGGAAGTACCTTCGTTTCATGTTCGAGGGAAGGATCTATCAGTTCAGGGCCCTGTGTTTCGGCCTATCTACGGCTCCCCAAGTCTTTACAGACTTGATGAAAAATGTGTCAAGACACCTACACATGAAAGGGATAAACGTCTCCCTATACCTGGACGACTGGCTCATCAGGGCCAGGTCTCGAAAGCAGTGTTTGGAGGATCTGTCAACAATCCTGGAATTGACGAAAGTATTAGGATTGATCGTGAACCTCAAGAAATCTCAGATGGTCCCCAGCTAGAACGTAGTCTGTCTGGGGATTCAGATGGATTCTCGGGGTTTTCGAGTATTTCCTTCTCAAGAGAGAATAAGGAAAGGCTGTTACACAGTATTGAACTTCTTAGAGAAAGAGAGCACTTCAGCGAGGGAATGGTTGAGCCTTCTGGGGACCCTTTCCTCGCTCGAACAGTTCTTTCCTCTAGGAAGACTACATCTCCGTCCGCTTCAGTTCTTCCTGAGAAGGAGTTGGAGTTGGAAGACAGGACAGCTCTCGAACACGTTTCCAATCTCTTCGGAAATAAAAGATCAATTAAGGTGGTGGTTGACCCCCTTAGAAGAGAACAAAGGAGTATCCTTGGAAGTACGGAACCCAAACCTGACGTTGTTCTCAGACGCGTCGGAGACAGGTTGGGGTGCGACCTTAGGATCCAAAGAAGTGTCAGGCACCTGGTCGGAAGAACAGGTGTCATGGCACATAAATTGCAAGGAGCTATTAGCAATTCACCTTGCGCTAAAGAGCTTCGAGCACATAGTCAGAGACAAAGTGGTACAGATAAACTCTGACAATACAACCGCTCTTGCTTATGTCAAAAAACAAGGAGAAACTCACTCTCTCGCCCTATACGAACTAGCAAGAGATCTGCTGATTTGGGCGAATCAAAGGAACGTAGTTCTCCTAACAAGATTTGTCCAAGGGGAGAGGAACGTGAGAGCGGACAGACTGAGCAGGAAGTTCCAGGTCCTTCCTACAGAATGGACCCTCCACTCGGAAGTCTGTCAGAGCCTTTGGTATCTTTGGGGGAAACCTCAGGTAGATCTATTCGCCACGTTTCTCTCCAAAAGGATAGACACATTTTGCGCCCTAGTAGAAGATCCCAGGGCTTATGCAATAGACGCCCTTCTCCTGGACTAGTCAGGGCTAGATGTGTACGCTTTTCCCCCATTCAAGATACTGGGGGAAATGTCAGAAAGTTTGTGGCCTCGAAGGGAACCAAGATGACTCTGATAGCCCCATATTGGCCATCCCGAATTTGGTTCACGGAGGTAATGGAGTGGACAGTGGACTTCCCCAGATCTCTTCCAAACAGGATAGATCTGCTCAAACAACCCCACTTCGAGAGGTACCATCAAAATCTACCCGCTCTTGCTCTGACTGCCTTTCGACTATCGAAAGACTTGTCAGAGCGAGAGGGTTTTCTCGCAAGGCGGCAAGCGCAATTGCCAGAGCCCGCAGATCATCTACTAGGCGAGTGTACCAATCGAAGTGGGAAGTTTTCAGAAACTGGTGCAGGTCGAAGAAGCTGTCCTCTTCCAATACCTCTGTGACCGAAATTGCGGTTTTATACATTTAACTTACCTGTCAGATATATACTTAGCTATTTGACTCCGTCGTCCGACAGAAATTCGAATTTCGCGCACACGCTACCTGTAGGTCAGGTGATCTACTTACCTGCCGCTGGGTGGCAGGACTAGGAACCATTCCCATGTTCTATCATATTTTTTCTGTCGGCCATACTGGCAACATCGTTGTGGGTATCTCCGGCTGGATTCGTATTTTGCATCGCAATTGATCTTCGTTTGGACTTCTCTGTGACGTATTTGCATTGATTGTACTGGCATACGCGATTGTGGACCGTTTTTGGAATTTGATTTGGATTGTTCAACATGATGTCTGATTCTGGAAATGTGGTGAGAATGTGTGTGAATGTGGGTTGTAAAGTTAGGATGCCGAAGGCATCGCTTGATCCTCATACTATTTGCAAGAAATGCAGGATGTATGAATGTTCTTTTGGTAATACTTGTAATGAATGCAAGGATTTGAGTGCGGAAGAATGGAAATCTCTAACCTCATACTTGAAGAAGTTAGAAAGAGACAGGGTGAGGAGGTCTTCTTCCAAACCTTTGTCTAGTTCTGTATCTAGCGGGGTTATCAGTAATATTATACCCTCTTTTCCTTTTACTGCCCCATCTAATGTACCTGCTCCTTTATTAGAACACACAGATTCGGCATCTGAGATTGCGAATCTTAAAGCCGCCCTTCGGAAAATGGAAACCAAAATGGCGGCCTTTGAAGGTAAGCAGTGTGATTATAGTGCTGTGGATAGTGATTTAAGTGTCCCCAGTGCAGTGGAGGGGGCGTTTGATTGTCTCCACAACGCTCCCAGGCCTAGACCTCTTTCAAGCTCCCAAGCCCAGAGGAGAAGGAATGTCGAAAGCCGTAAGGAGTGGAGGATCCCCAACAGTCAGACGTCCCTTCGGCATTTTCTGTATCGCCACAGAATGCCAGAGAACGCTACAGAAAAAGCGTTCTGCGTGAGTGTTTCTCCTCCTCGGAGAATTCTTCACCTAAAAGAGGTTGGAGATCGGCGGATCTTTCTCGCCTCCTGAAAAGACGTTTGGATGAACCCAGGATTACTAAAAGTCCTGAGCGTTTTCAAGAGGAGGACCATTCAGTAATCAAACAACCGAGGGTAGACAATAATGAAGAGACTAAAAGAATCCTTCGCACTATGCAGGATTCCATCACTTCTCTTGTGGGAGTTCTGTCAAAAGACCTCCCAGAAGGAAAAGACGATTTCCTGCCTATTAAGAAGTCTAGGCTATCGAGGGTTCAGACTCGCCATAGTAATTTGTCTTCCTCTGATTTGGAATCGGATTCATCAGCCTTGCATAGGCCGAGCAGGATCCGTTCTCCTGTCAAACGCAAGACGCCAACGAAACGCGTAGAGCCTTCCAGGCACGAAACGCCAGACAAGAGCGTCGAGTTTCTAGACGTGAAACGTCAGCCAGGCTTGAAGCGCCAGCCAGGCGCGAAGCGCTTTACAGACGCGAGTCGCCAGTCAGGCGCGTTCGAGCATTCCGCAAGCGCGAGACGTCAACTAGACGCGACGACGCCAGTGTGTATCGAGGCGCCAAGAAGACGCGAGCTTCGAGATAGGCGCGTGACGCCAACCAGAAGCAGGACGCCTCCCAGGAGCGAGGCGCCAGGCAAGCGCCAGGACGCTACGAGGCGCGAGACGTCAACAAGAAGCGTGACGCCTCTCAGGAGAGAGTCGCCAGGCAAGCGCGAGGACGCTCCAAAGCGGTTGACGCCAGCCAGAAGCATGACGCCTCCCAGGAGCGAGGCGCTAGGCAAGCACCAGGACGACTTCGACGGCGCGAGACGTCAACTAGAAGCGTGACGCCTCTCAGGAGAGAGGCGCGAGGCAAGCGCGAGGACGCTCCAAGGCGCGTGACGTCAACCAGAGGCGTGACGCCTCCCAGGAGAGAGGCGCCAGGTAAACGCGAGGACGCTGCAAGTCGCAAGACGCCAGCCAGAAGCGTGACGCCTCCCAGACGCGAGGCTTCTTCTAGACGTGAGGCCTCTACTAAGGTTATGGGGGACGGTTATTGGTTAGTAGTTCCTTCACCTACTAGAAAACATTTCTCTAGAGCGGCTTCTCTTGATAGAGAATCGTTCAGGAAAGAGCGATCTCCTTCTAACCTTGAACTATTGAAGAGATTTCTGAGGAAGAAGTTCAACTAATGAGGGACTTTCCAATTATAAAGTTTTAGCCTCGTTACTTCTTGAGGAGTTTGCGGATTCTCTTAGTCCTGCAGCTCCTCCTTCGCCGAGATCTCTGTTTTCGAGCACAAAAACCCCGAAATCCTCGGCTTTCTTAAAGATGAAACCGGCGATCTCAATGAAGAACCGCCTCCAGTCTTTAGATTCGTGGCTTTTATCTAAAAAGGAAACTTTGAGAACTGTTTTATTGCTCTCCTCCTCCAAGCTGACGGGGAAAAGAGGCATTTGGTATAAGACAGAAGAGGCGATGGATTAATGCTCCCCTCGTCTGCAGATTCAGATTTCTCGAGTCTTGTAGAGTCTGTGAGAAGACAGTCTCTCAATTCAGCAAAGGCGTCCTGGAGTATGTCGGAATTAGATCAGCACCTTAAGGGAATTTTTTCACGTCTTAGAGGTGTTCAACTTCTTGGATGGTCTCGTGGGGTGCTGGCTAAGAAGACGAGTGAGCCAGATTTTCTGGATCCAGAAAACTTTGCACAGTGTCCTATCTTGCATGGATAAGGCTGTGCAAGATGGTTCTGGTGAGTTGGCGGCTCTTTTTGATCTGGAATGTTAAAGAAAAGATCTCTTTACAGTTTCCTTTCTGACGAAAGGAGTTTCTCCTTCTCAGAGGTCCGCTCTATTATTCGCAACCTCTGTCAGAACATCTGTTTCCTTCATCTTTAGTGAAGGATGTTTCGAGATCCTTGTCGGAAAAGGCTACGCAGGACCTTCTTGTACAATCTACAAAGAAAAGTAGACCTTGCAGTTACGACTCAGAAGAAGGTGGCTCGGACTCTAGTGGTGCCCTTTCGTGGAGCCCCTTCAACTCGATCAACTTCGAAGAGAAGACCCTTCGACAAGCGAGGGAGGTCTTCCTTCCGCTCTTTTAAAAAGAGCAAATAGCAGCCATGTCCTCCAAGCACAGGTAGGGGCCAGACTTCAATACTTTCTGGATGCCTGGTCCGTAAGAGAAGCAGATCCTGGACTCTGTCTGTCCTACAGAAGGGGTACATCATTCCCTTCGTAGACAGACCTCCTTTGGCAACATCTCCGAAGGATTTGTCGACGAGTTACAAGGACCTGGACTGAACGAGACTCTCCTTCAGACGGTGGTGTCGATGAGGGACAAGAATGCAATAGAGCTAGTGCAAGATCCTTTCTCCCCGGGGTTTTACAACCGCCTTTTCTTGGTTCCAAAGGCTTCGGGGGGATGGAGACCCGTCCTAGATGTAAGCGTCCTGAACAGGTACGTGGAGAAAAAGAAGTTCTCCATGGAGACTTCAGCTTCAGTTCTGTCTTCCCTACGTCAGGGAGATTGGATGGTATCCCTGGACCTTCAGGATGCTTACTTTCATGTTCCTGATTCACACCCATCGTCAAGAAAATATCTAAGATTTGTTGTACAAGGACAAATCTTCCAATTCAGGGCCTTGTGCTTCGGCCTATCGACCGCCCTCAGGTATCACGTATCTGATGCGGAACGTGGCCAAATGGCTTCATTTAGAAGGGATAAACATCTCAATGTATCTCGACGATTGGCTAATCCGGGCCAAGTCGGAGAAACTGTGTTTGGAGGACCTACAGTCTACTTTGAACCTAGCAAAGACGTTAGGATTACTCGTGAACCTCGAGAAATCTCAGATGATCCCCAGTCAGAAACTTAGTCTATTTGGGGATTCGGATGGATTCTCGGGGTTTTCGGGCTTTTCCGTCCCAGGAAAGGATTGCTCGGGGATTACAGAAAATCTCGAGCTTCCTAGAGAAAGAACGGAGTTCGGTGAGGGAGTGGTTAAGTCTTCTGGGAACCCTTTCCTCACTAGAACAGTTCATTTCGCTAGGAAGACTCCACCTTCGCCCTCTTCAATTCTTCCTAAGAAGAATTTGGAGTTGGAAGAACGGGCAACTTTCAGACACTTTCAGTATTCCTCTGGAAGTAAAGAATCATCTGAAGTGGTGGATTTTTCCCTTAGAAGAAGAGGGCTTGTCTCTAGAAGTTCGGAACCCAAACCTAATCTTGTTCTCAGACGCTTCAGAGAAGGGATGGGGAGCGACTCTAGGGACAAAAGAAGTATCAGGCCAATGGAGGAAGGATCAGCTAGACTGGCATATAAACTCCAAAGAACTTTATGCCGTTCTTCTAGCTCTAAAAGCCTTCGAGACAGAGGTGTTAGGTCAAGTGGTACAGGTCAACTCGGACAACACCACAGCGTTCGCCTATATCAAGAAAACAAGGGGGAACTCACTCTCTTTCTCTGTTCCATATAACAAAAGAGCTGTTGTATTGGGCAAAAGAAAAGAAAGTGATCTTCTCACAAGATTCGTGAAAGGAGAGAAGAACATCAGAGCAGACAGGCTAAGCAGGTTAAACCAAGTTCTCCCCACAGAATGGACCCTTCACATTCAGGTGTGTCAAGCTCTGTGGTCCCTGTGGGGCAGTCCACATATAGACCTATTCGCCACCTACCTATCCAGAAGGATAGAGAACTTTTGCTCCTTAGTGGAAGACCCGAGAGCGATAGCGGACCTACAGTCTACTTTGAACCTAGCAAAGACGTTAGGATTACTCGTGAACCTCGAGAAATCTCAGATGATCCCCAGTCAGAACTTAGTCTATTTGGGGATTCGGATAATGGATTTCTCGGGGGGGCGGGGTTTTTCGGGCTTTTCCGTCCCAGGAAAGGATTGCTCGGGGATTACAGAAAATCTCGAGCTTCCTAGAGAAAGAACGGAGTTCGGTGAGGGAGTGGTTAAGTCTTCTGGGAACCCTTTCCTCACTAGAACAGTTTCATTTCGCTAGGAAGACTCATTCCTTCGCCCATCAACAATTCTTCCTAAGAAGAATTTGGAGTTGGAAGAACGGGCAACTTTCAGACACTTTCAGTATTCCTCTGGAAGTAAAGAATCATCTGAAGTGGTGGATTTTTCCCTTAGAAAAGAACGAGGGCTTGTCTCTAGAAGTTCGGAACCCAAACCTAATCTTGTTCTCAGACGCTTCAGAGAAGGGATGGGGAGCGACTCTAGGACAAAAGAAGTATCAGGCCAATGGAGGAAGGATCAGCTAGACTGGCATATAAACTCCAAAGAACTTTATGCCGTTCTTCTAGCTCTAAAAGCCTTCGAGACAGAGGTGTTAGGTCAAGTGGTACAGGTCAACTCGGACAACACCACAGCGTTCGCCTATATCAAGAAACAAGGGGGAACTCACTCTCTTTCTCTGTTCCATATAACAAAAGAGCTGTTGTATTGGGAAAACAAAAGAAAAGAAAGTGACTCTTCTCACAAGATTCGTGAAAGGAGAGAAGAACATCAGAGCAGACAGGCTAAGCAGGTTAAACCAAGTTCTCCCCACAGAATGGACCCTTCACATTCAGGTGTGTCAAGCTCTTGGTCCCTGTGGGGCAGTCCACATATAGACCTATTCGCCACCTACCTATCCAGAAGGATAGAGAAACTTTTGCTCCTTAGTGGAAGACCCGAGAGCGATAGCGGACCTACAGTCTACTTTGAACCTAGCAAAGACGTTAGGATTACTCGTGAACCTCGAGAAATCTCAGATGATCCCCAGTCAGAACTTAGTCTATTTGGGGATTCGGATGGATTCTCGGGTTTTCGGGCTTTTCCGTCCCAGGAAGGATTTTGCTCGGGGATTACAGAAAAATCTCGAGCTTCCTAGAGAAAGAACGGAGTTCGGTGAGGGAGTGGTTAAGTCTTCTGGGAACCCCTTTCCTCACTAGAACAGTTCATTTCGCTAGGAAGACTCCACCTTCGCCCTCTTCAATTCTTCCTAAGAAGAATTTGGAGTTGGAAGAACGGGCAACTTTCAGACACTTTCAGTATTCCTCTGGAAGTAAAGAATCATCTGAAGTGGTGGGGATTTTTTGTCCCCCTTAGAAAAGAACGAGGGCTTGTCTCAGAAGTTCGGACCCAAACAACCTAAATCTTTGTTCGCAGACGCCTTCAGAGGAAAGGGGATGGGGGTCAATTTTTTTTTTTTTTTTTGGGACGACTCTAGGGACAAAAGAAGTATCAGGCCAATGGAGGAAGGATCAGCTAGACTGGCATATAAACTCCAAAGAACTTTATGCCGTTCTTCTAGCTCTAAAAGCCTTCGAGACAGAGGTGTTAGGTCAAGTGGTAACAAGGTCAACTTCGGACAACACACAGCGTTCGCCTATATCAAGAAACAAGGGGGAACTCACTCTCTTTCTCTGTTCCATATAACAAAAGAGCTGTTGTATGGGCAAAAGAAAAAGAAAGTGGACTCTTTCTCACAAGATTCGTTGAAAGGAGAGAAGAACATCAGAGCAGACAGGCTAAGCAGGTTAAACCAAGTTCTCCCCACAGAATGGACCCTTCACATTCAGGTGTGTCAAGCTCTGTGGTCCCTGTGGGGCAGTCCCACATATAGACCTATTCGCCACCTAACCTATCCAGAAGGATAGAGAACTTTTGCTCCTTAGTGGAAGACCGAGAGCGATAGCGGTGGACGCCATGCTGCTGGACTGGTCAGGCCTAGATGCCTACGCCTTTCCCCCTTCAAAATGTTAGGAGTGGTGTTAAGAAAATTTGCGGCGGATCAAGAGGGACGAGACTAAACACTCATCGCTCCCTTTTCCGTCCGTCTAAGATTGGTTCACAGAGGTACAGGAATGGACAGTGGACTTCCCAAGATCTCTTCCACACAGGAGAGATCTTCTCAAACACAACATTTCGAGAGGTACCATCAAAACCTCCCCGCTCTCGCTCTGACTGCCTTTCGACTATCGAAAGACTTAGTCAGAGCGAGAGGCTTTTCAAGCAAAGCTTCAAAAGCAATTGCTAGAGCCCGGAGATCTTCAACTATTCGGGTCTACCAATCAAAATGGGATATTAATAAACATTACCTTAATATAATTTATCTAGCCCTAAATCCCCAAAAACCGCACCAAAATTTACCACATTGGCAACCCTGTTACCTCCTATTCTGTCCGCCAGTTGGCAACACTGTCGTTGACAGATACGAAAAACCTTCCCTCAAATCAGTTGTTAACGAGCGCCCGTGTTGTTTACATCACGGCCGCTCTTTATAAATTTCCTTAAACATTTTTGTGCCTTTAAAGCTTTCATTATTTGTTAAATGAGACTTTATATGAATTACCACTCACGCATTACATCACAAAATAGTGGAATTAACTTTGATTTCTGTAGTGGTTCTTATCTTAAATTACGAACTTTTGCGCGACCCGGAACTACTGACCTGTTCCAATTCACAATGGATTACCAAGAAATTACGATGCTTCCTTCTGCCAGCAACATCAGGAACTGCCCGGTTTGTGGGAGGCACGATGAGTAGCAGGGAGTATGAACCACATGATATTTGTAGCTCTTGTCGTGGACAGGTTTGTGACTTGACTTCTCGTTGTGACGTATGTAAGCCCTGGTCTGACGAGGATATGACTGCTTATATGAAACGCCAAACAATCTTGCAGCGTAAAGATCGGTTAAGGACAAAAGAAATCGATTGCTAGAACTGTATCTAACGAATTCTTTGACTTGGGCGCTCATGATTCTGGCTCTTCGGTTTCGGTATCGTACGACTCCGACTCCGAATTAATTGATGCTTTGCCCCCTGTACAACGGTAATTATTGAAGTTATTTTCTGATGTAGATTCGAAGATTTTGGCAATGGAAAACTACCTGGAAACAGAATTTTAAGAAATTACAGCTTAGTCTTAGATAGAGATATTTCTGCTAAGTTTAACAATCTGTCAGAGAATTTTCAAGAAGCCTTTACTAGAATGTCAACACACTTTTAGATTCATTTTCAGCTCCTCGTCAGGTACCTGTCGACAGCACCATGGGTAACGGTGCGACAGATACCCCGGCTTGTGAACCCCGTCGTGGGCGAAGGCCTAGGGGGGATCCGGTCGGGCAGGTGCCTAACGAATCTTTACCAACGTGTCCCCTGTTAGTCCCGTAACAGTGCCAAAGGGCGCTTATTTAGGAGAAGGGGGGAGGGATATTAGTGTCAGACCTAAGATAGCTAGTCGTCAGGATTTTACTTCAGAGGAAGTTTCTAAGTTAGGATCTGACGATGATGATGATGATGACGCGGATTCGTGTGATATTGATGTTTCCTCGAATGGATGTCATGATGTAGAATTCAAGAAACTTTTTTATTTAATTTTGAGTTTTCTTCCTCAGGCGAGGCCTAAAGAGCAGAAGCAGCCTCCGCCTCGTTGTATTACAAGGGAGTTTTTCTTGACGGTCCTTCCCGGTCACGGGAATTTTT